>NC_061508.1:103788730-104088730 GCF_022539505.1 Lolium rigidum | reverse complement strand
AACAATTATCAACTATCTTTAGCTGTCCTTTTCTTTTAGGGAATATAGTTTGGTAATTTCGGTGAATGCACACACTAACTTTGAAAACAACTACAAGTACATCCCAACCGAATAATGGATTTGTAACTAGGTATCCCTTGTAACAACTTCTAGCGCCCGGTGAGCAATGATAAGAATCCGATCGTAATTATACAACAAAAAAAACAACCAGCCATCGATTAGCTTGCTTCTTCAACTCGATCAGCTGCCTTAACCGCTTGTTCATTTTCTTCAGTTCTCCCTTCACTTCCACCGGTTCCGCATTGGGAGCATTAGGCATAATCGGAAGGTCCCTAATCGGAACGGCTCCTCTCTCCGCCGCATTCTCTACAGACAAGTCCCCCCTCCCAAATTGCGCCCCCATTAGCGCCAATTGATTCCTCGCAACCGAAGCCTCCGAACGTACACATCGATCCACTCGAAATGCCTGCATTTCTTCAAGATCTGAAAACAACAACGTGAACCCTAAATCCCAAATTCGAGGGAATAACAAGAAAATCGAGAGAAAACGAGAGAAATTGGATCGAGATCTAACCTTATCCCCCTCTCTATATGGCAAGCTCTCGCATGCAACGAACTCACGTCCACGGTTGCCGTTCTCGTCCGTCTTACGGATCGACCGCTTCGCAGGCTCCTGGCGTGGGCGTCGGGGCATCTTGTCAAAGGCACGGGTCCATACCGCGGCCATGAAGAACGGGAGGTCGAAGAGAAACTAGACATCACCCGCGTGCCGGAGAAGGGCTGCCGCCGGCGGAGAAGAAGAACAATGGGGCGCGGAGAAAGAAAGGGGAAGCAATGGCACGGGCATGGGCGCGGGGCTAGGTCGGGCTCCCATTTTGCAACGGTCACTCGGGTAAGCCGTGGGTCCGGCGCTCTCACGTGGACAAGTTGTGGGTCCCACGATGATCCGGATAAGTGGAGACGTGTCCACTGCGGGGCACCAACAGCGGCCCCACTTGCCGACACCAACCAACGTCAACTAAACGGGATTCCTTCCGTCCGAGCTCTTTCTGCGGGTTATAGACAAGAAGTTGGGGAAAACTGAGGAAAAACTAAGGAGCTGGGGAAAACTGAGTACAACTAAGGACCCGAGGGCACGAAAATAGAAATCCCTATAAAGAATGCTATGATATAGGTTATAACTATCCTTATGAAACTTGTCATAGTTATGATTGGATTGCTAAAAACAATTTCCTTAATATGCAACTTGTTTACCATGTTCAAATTCTTGATAATAATCTTGCTCCAATTACTATTAAGGAGAAGAACTCTTCTTATGCCAAAATTAATGATACTTTTATGCATATGAACCATGATAAGAATGTTTTAAGTGATGGATATATTGTGGATTTCATCAATGATGCTACTGAAAGTTATTATGAGAGAGGGAAACACGGTTATATGCATCTTAATAATATTAAGTTTCCCCTCTTTATGTTGAGAATATTGAAGTTACTCGTGTTTTATCCTCCTATGCTTGTCACTTTGCTCCTCATGAATTTATTTGTGTACAAGGTTCCTTCTCATAGGAAGTGGGTTAGGCTTAAATTTGTTTCATACATGCTTTTTTATGCTCCCTTTGCTTCAACTTTCATCCTTATGTGAGCACCATTAAAACTGCTGAGCCCATCTTAATGGCTATAAAGAAAGCACTTCTTGGGAGATAACCCATGTGTTTATTTTACTACATCAATTTTGTTTTATATTTGAGTCTTGGAAGTTGTTACTACTGTAGCAACCTCTCCTTATCTTACTTTATTGCATTGTTGTGCCAAGTAAAATCTTTGATAGTAAGGTTCATACTAGATTTGGATTACTGCGCGAGAACAGATTTCTTTGTCGTCACGAATTTGGGTATGATTCTCTGTAGGTAACTCAGAAAAATCTGCCAATTTACGTGAGTGATCCACAGATATGTACGCAACTTTCATTCAATTTGAGAATTTTCGTCTGAGCAAGTCTGGTGCCTCTTTAAAATTCGTCTTTACTGGATCGTTCTGTTTTGACAGATTCTGCCTTTTATTTCGCATTGCCTCTTTTGCTGTGTTGGATGGATTTCTTTGTTCCATTACCTTCCAGTAGCTTTGAGCAATGTCCAGAAGTGTTAGGAATGATTGTGTAACCTCTGAACATGTGAATTTTTAATCATGCACTAACCCTCTAATGAGTTTATTTCGAGTTTGGTGTGGAGGAAGTTTTGAAGGGTCAAGAGAGGAGGATGATACAATATGATCAAGAAGAGTGAAAAGTCTAAGCTTGAGGATGCCCCCATGGTTCATCCCTGCATATTTCAAGAAGACTCAAGCATCTAAGCTTGGGGATGCCCAAGGCATCCCCTTCTTCATCGACAAATTATCAGGTTTCTTCTCTTGAAACTATATTTTTATTCGGCCACATCTTATGTGCTTTACTTGGAGCGTCTGTGTGCTTTTATTTTCGTATTGTTATTTTCATTCTCTGAATAAATGCTTGTGTGGGAGAGAGACACGCTCCGCTGGTTCATATGAACACACGTGTTCTTAGCTTTTAATGTTCATGGCGAAGGCTGAAACTGCTTCGTTAATTGTTATATGGTTGGAAACGGAAAATGCCGCATGTGGTAAATGGTATAATGTCTCGAATAATTTGATACTTGGCAATTTTTGTGCTCATATAGATCATGTTTAAGCTCTTGCATCATGTACTTTGCACCTATTAATGAAGAACTACATAGAGCTTGTTAAAATTTGGTTTGCATGATCGGTTTCTCTAGAGTCTAGATATTTTCTAGTTAAGGTGTTTGAACAACAAGGAAGACGATATAAAGTCTTATAATGCTTACAATATGTTCATATGTGAGTCTTGCTGCACCGTTTTATACTTGAGTTTGCTTCAAACAACCTTGCTAGCCTAGCCTTGTATTGAGAGGAATTCTTCTCGTGCATCCAAATCCTTGAGCCAAATACTATGCCATTTGTGTCCACCATACCTACCTACCACATGGTATTTCTCCGCCATTCCAAAGTAAATTACTTGAGTGCTACCTTTAAAATTCTATCCTTTGTCTTTGCAATATATAGCTCATGGGAAAATAGCCTTAAAAACTATTGTGGTGAAGAATATGTAGCTATGTATCTTATTTCTTAAGTTGCTTGTTGAGCGGTAACCATGCTTCTGGGGACGCCACCAACTATTACACCTTTGTTGAATATCATGTGAGTTGCTATGCATGTTCGTCTTGTCTGAAGTAAGGGCGATTTTCATGATCAAATGGTTTGAGTATGCATACTTTTAGAGAAGAACATTGGGCCGCTAACTAAAGCCATGATTCATGGTGGAAGTTTCAGTTTGGACAATTAATCCTCAATCTCTTATGAGAATTTTAACTGTTGTTGAATGCTTATGCATTAAAGAGGAGTTCATTATCCGTTGTCTATGTTGTCCCGGTATGGATGTCTAAGTTGAGAATAATCAAAAGCGAGAAATCCAATGCGAGCTTTCTCCTTAGACCTTTGTACAGGCGGCATAGAGGTACCCCTTTGTGACACTTGGTTGAAACATATGCTATGCAATGATAATCCATGTTAATCCAAGCTAATTAGGACAAGGTGCGAGCACTATTGGTAATCTATGCATGAGGCTTGCAACTTATAAGATGTATTATGCATAACACATATGATTTATTACTACCGTTGACAAAATTGTTTCTATGTTTTCAAAATGAAAAGCTCTAGCACAAAAATAGTAATCCATGCTTCCCTCTGCGAAGGGCCTATCTTTTATTTTATTGTTGAGTCAATTTACCAACTTCTTTCTATCTTATAAGCAAACACTTGTGTTAACTGTGCATTGATTCTTACATGTTTACCTATTGCACTTGTTATATTGCTTTATGTTGACAAATATCCATGAGATATACATGTTGAAGTTGAAAGCAACTGCTGAAACTTATATCTTCCTTTGTGTTGCTTCAATGCCTTTACTTTGAATCTATTGCTTTATGAGTAACTCATATGCAAGTCTTATTGATGCTTGTCTTGAAAGTATTATTCATGAAAAGTCTTTGCTATATGATTCAGTTGTTTACTCATTGTCTTTACCATTGCTTTGAATCGCTGCATTCATCTCATATGCTTTACAATAGGATGATCAAGATTATGTTAGTAGCATGTCACTTCAGAAATTATCCTTGTTATCGTTTACCTACTCGAGGGCGAGTAGGAACTAAGCTTGGGGATGCTTGATACGTCTCAAACGTATCGATAATTTCTTATGTTCCATGCTTGTTTTATGACAATACCTACATGTTTTGTTCACACTTTAAGATGATTTTATGCGTTTTCCGGAACTAACCTATTGACGAGATGCCGAAGTGCCAGTTCCTGTTTTCTGCTGTTTTTGGTTTCAGAAATCCTAGTAAGGAAATATTCTCGGAATCGGACGAAATCAATACCCAACACCTTATTTTTCCCGGAAGGTTCCAAAGCATCGAAGAAGTACCGGAGAGGAGCCAGGGGGGCCCCACACGCCAGGGCGGCGCGGCCAAGGGGTGGGGCGCGCCCCCCTAGTGTGTGGGCCCACCAGGGCCCCTCCGAGGCTGCCCTTCCGCCTACTTAAGGTCTCCGTCGCGAAAACCCTACCCCGATTGACGAAACCCGAGAAAACCTTCCGAGCCGCCGCCATCGCGAAACTCCAATTCGGGGGACAGAAGTCTCTGTTCCGGCACCCTGCCGGGACGGGGAAGTGCCCCCGGAAGGCATCTCCATCGACACCACCGCCATCTCCATCAACGCTGCTGTCTCCCATGAGGAGGGAGTAGTTCACCCCCGGGGCTGAGGGCTCTGCTGTAGCTATGTGGTTCATCTCTCTCTTTGTGATCTAGTTGTCTATGTGCTACTCTAGTGATGTTATTAAAGTAGGCTATTCCTCCTCCATGATGTAATGGTGATAGTGTGTGCATCGTGTAGTACTTGGCGTAGTTTATGATTGTGATCTCTTGTAGATTATGAAGTTAACTATTACTATGATGGTATTGATGCAATTTATTCCCCCTTTCATAGTCACGTCGGTGATGGTGTGCATGCTATGTTAGTTCTCGGTGTGATTGCGTTGGTCTATCATGCACTCTAAGGTTATTTAAATATGAACATTGAATGTTGTGGAGCTTGTTAACTCCGGCATTGAGGTGCTCTTGTAGCCCTACGCAATTAGTGGTGTTCATCATCCAACAAGAGAGTGTAGAGTGGTTTTATTATGTGATCAATGTTGAGAGTGTCCACTAGTGAAAGTATGATCCCTAGGCCTTGTTTCCAAACATCGAATCTCCGTTTGTTTATTGTTACAGTTGCATGTTTACTCGCTGCCATATTTTATTCAGATTGCTATTACCACTCATATACATCCATATTACTTGTATTTCACTATCTCTTCGCCGAACTAGTGCACCTATACATCTGACAAGTGTATTAGGTGTGTTGGGGACACAAGAGACTTCTTGTTCGTGATTGGAGGGTTGCTTGAGAGGGATATCTTTGACCTCTTCCTCCCTGAGTTCGATAAACCTTGGGTGATCCACTTAAGGGAAACTTGCTGCTGTTCTACAAACCTCTGCTCTTGGAGGCCCAACACTGTCTACAAGAATAGAAGCACCCGTAGACATCATCAAGGTGCTGCAAAAGGTGGGGGAAGCATTGGAAATTCCAGCTGGGAAGTTGACTGAGGAGAAGCTTACGGGTTCTTCTACTTCTGATCATTATCACATGGTTTAAATGATTAGACAAGATCCCAGGCTGCTTTTGGGCCCAACTGTGGGTATATTTTGGCTCTGTAATATTATATATATTCCTGGTGTGATACTCCTTTTATATCAGTACTTTATGAGTATGAACCGCAATGGAACTTTGTTTTTTTTATTATTGGGTTGTTGACTTGCTGTGTGGTGTCCTGGTTATCCAAGACCTTTCTTTTTTCTCATGTTATCATATGTTTTATGGATAGTACAAAGCAATGGTTAATGTATTGGCTGGTTCTTGACTAGAATGTCAAAGGTCTTAATGATAGAAACAAGAGACTGATAATTTTCAATAAAATTAATGAAAGCAATTGCTCTGTGATTTTATTACACGAAACCAAATGTGAAAATTTTGATCATTCTTTTATCAGAAGTTTTTTTCCAAAAATATTTGATCAATTTGCCTTTTCTCCCTCTGTTGGTGCCTCTGGAGGGATTATTGTCTTGTGGAATAGCTCCATTTTTATGAAAAATTACTTGAAATTCATAGGTCTGTTGTCAGGGTTCTCTTTGTTGAGGACATGAATAAACCAGGGGATGATTTAAATGATATCTTTGTTTTCAATGAAATTATAAGTTACCTAGGGCTGGTTAAAATTCCCTTGAAAGGAAGAAATTTTACATGGTCCAATATGCAAGAGCAACCTCTGCTGGAACAACTTGGTTGGTTTTTCACTAGTTGTCAGTGGACTATCACTTATCCTAATACTTTAGTACATCCCATGGCAAAGCCCACTTGTGACCATGTTCCATGTGATATTAGTATTGCTACAAATATTCCCAAGGCCCATATCTTTAGATTTGAAAACCACTGGGTGGATCAACCTAGATTCATGGAGTTGGTTAGGAAAACTTGGAATCTCCATGTGAGACCTAATTCAGCTGCTGGCATTATCACTCCTAAATTAAAGAATTTGAGATATGAACTTAAGAGATGGGGCAAGAGTCTTTCTAGTATCAAAATTCTAATTGCTAAATGCAATCAAACCATTTTCATACTGGATCAGTTAGAGGATGACATGGAGCTTAGTAAGCCTGAATTCATTTTCAGGAATATTGTCAAAGAACATCTCAAGTGCTTGTTGCAAACTCAGTCTAATTATTGGAGGAAAAGATGCACAATTAGATGGATCAAACTTGGTGGTGAAAACACCAATTTTTTAATCCCAGGCCACTGAGAGATACAAGCAAAATGTGGTTGCAGATATTCTTGATGAGAATGGAGGTACTCTTGCAACACATCAAGAAAAAGCTTTTGCCTTCTTGCATAGTTTCAAAAACAGAATGGGGCAATCATAGCCAACTTCTGCTCTCAATTTGAGTTTGTATTCTCAGTTGTTGATGGAACGGATGCATTAGTGGAGACTTTCTCTGAGGAGGAAATGGATAATATTTTCAAGTATATGAAGGCAGATAGAGCCCCTGGTCCTGATGGATTCAATGGTTTATTTTTAAAGAAATGATGGCAAATTGTTAAAATAGATTTCTCCAATATCTGTAATGAGTTTCACTCTGATGTGGCTGCTCTGCAGAGTATTAATGGGTCCTTTATCACTCTTGTGCCCAAAAAGCATAGCCCAGAGACAATCAATGATTTTAGATCCATTTCTCTAACAAACACCTGCTTGAACTTTCTCACTAAGATGGCTGCTAATAGAATGCAAGTGGCGATAAAAGGAACTATACATGGAAATCAGTATGGCTTCATTCAGGATTCAAGATTGTCTTGCCTGGTCTTTTTAAATTCTCTATCAATGCCATCAGTCAAAGAGGAAGATTGTGGTCCTCAAAATTGATTTTGAGAAGGCTTTTGATACATTGGAGGATGATGCCGTAATTCAAATTATGAGAGCAAAAGGGTATCTTGAACTTTTTTTTCTGAAATGGGTAAAAGAAGTGTTGTCCTCTGGAACCTCTTCTATTCTTTTGAATGGAGTGCCTGGTAAATCTTTCCCTTGCATAAGAGTAGTCAGGTAGGGACATCCACTACCCCCTTTGCTTTTTGTACATGGAGCTGATATGTTACGGTCTTTAGTCAACTATGCTTTTCATGAAGGATTGTCGACGGCCCCAATTCCTTGTTGCAATGATTATCCCATTATACAATATGTTGATGACACAATTATTGTAATCCCTGCTGATCAGTTGCAATTGGCTAAGTTCAGAGAAATTCTAGG
Organism: Lolium rigidum; assembly: GCF_022539505.1. Classification (NCBI taxonomy): domain Eukaryota; kingdom Viridiplantae; phylum Streptophyta; class Magnoliopsida; order Poales; family Poaceae; genus Lolium; species Lolium rigidum. The sequence goes on along the minus strand of NC_061508.1, from coordinate 104,080,744 downwards.
GCAATATGCTGCCTTCACTGGGCTCAAGATTAATTATAGTAAATCTTCTATGAATCCTATCAATGTCCCACATGATGAATCAATTCAGTTAGCTAAAGATTTTGATTGTCGGTTAGGATCCATGCCTTTCACATATCTTGGGCTGCCAATGGGAACAACTAGGCCAACTATCAAAGACATGTCACCTCTCACTGATAGAATTGAAAGAAGATTGTCTACTACTTCTTCTTTTCTTTCTTATGGGGATAGATTGGTTCTGGTTAATTCAGTGCTTTCACCACTGCCCACCTTTTTCATGCTATCACTAATGATTCCTGTGAGAGTGGTAGATGTGGTGGATAGAGCAAGAAGGCATTGTCTCTAGAGGAGGAAGGACAAAGATAAAATTCACTCTTTGGCTGCATGGAGTATGATATGTAAGCCAAAGAATAAAGGTGGATTTGGAATTATAAATCTTAAAGTCCAAAATGCAGCTCTTTTGCTGAAAGTTTTATAACAATGATGCTACACCTTGGGGTCAATTAGTCTGAGACTCATATTATTTTGACTCTGTTCCCCATGCCATTTCCTTGATTGGCTCTTTTTGGTGGAAGAATGTTTTCAAGTTGTCAGATCAGTATAGAGCTATTACCAGGTGTGAGGTGGGAGATGACAGCTCCATTTTGTTCTGGTGTGATTTATGGAAGGATAATACCCTTGATGTCAAATTTCAAAGGTTTTTTTTTTCTTTCACCAAGGATAAGCTGATATTTGTCAAGGAGTTCTTTGCTAGGAATGGAATGAGTGATTTATTCCATTTGCCTTTATCAGCACAAGCACACTCTGAATATCTGCAGTTACAGGAATTAATGGCTGAGATTGAAGTCTCAGATCAGGAACTTGATAAATGGGCTGTTAACAAAGGAAAAGTGATTTTCAAGCCTGGACTGGTTTATCAAATGCATTTTGCTTCTATAGAACCCATTCTCCCTCAGTTTGGCTTTGGAAGAGCAAGTGTACTGCCAAGCACAATTTTTTGCTTGGCTGCTTCTTCATGACCGTATAAATACAAAGGATATGCTGATTAGAAGGAACTGAAATGTTACCAACTATCATGGTTGTGTTCTTTGCCCTAGCAGTCCCCTGGAAGATTGGAGGCACCTGTTCTTCAATTGTATGTTCAGCACAAGAGCGTGGAATTATTTGCAAATACCTTGGAAACCTGGGGACACTGCTGAGATCTTGATATATGCCAGGAAAAGTTTCAAAGGACCTTGCTTTGTGGAGGTTACAATTCTGGCATGTTAGAACATTTGGAAACAGAGGAATGACTAGACTTTCAAACACATCAGACCAACTTTCAGAGGCTAGAAAACTGGGTTTTTTCATGATATCACCATGCTTAAGCATAGGGTGAAGACTTCTGTAGCTGAAAAACTTATCCTCATGGCTTGCTTCTTTTCCATAGGCTCCCCTGTATATATTGCATATATTGTTCTTATTTGAACTTTGTAAATAGTTTTTTGAGTTCTTTAATAAAGTGAGGCTGTGGAGGGCTCCCCCACAGTAGAAAGTTCCAAAAAAAAATCTTAATACAAGATTGATGAAGTTTCTTTCTTGTGGAGTATAAGAGAGATGTGTTGCATCATATCTATGTTAAGACGTGATACCATATTAATTCTAATCTTATATAATATTATCTGCACGTTCATATCTCATTGATGAATTGCTTTTTTTCCAACACAACTTTACGAGACAATAGTCAAGTGAACCCATGAACCTCGGTCCACTTTTTATCATAAGAAACACCTGTATATTGATTTTACATTATTTCCTATTTGTTGCACTATTTTAATATGAAAATATGAAAATATTTACTTTCTTATTTGCATCTAGAACACCAAAAACAATCAACCTCTTTACAGTTTTTACTTAGTTATTTTATCTAGTTTAGTTTTTACTTGTTTTATTTCTACTTGTGTTATTTACTTACGCGAAACCTTGTGCTTGACAACCACACGGTGGAGTTGGGGACACAAGGCATTTGATCTTGGGACTCCAAGTGCAGAGTGTTGTATCAAGGGAGTATCTTCCCTGAAGAAGAGTGCAAGATTGCTTGACGAGATTCTTATTGATAGAGGTAACGTGCTGCATATTCTTCAGTTTTATGGTCATCATGGAGTCAGTTTTAGAGTTACCTTACCAACACCATGAATATAAGCATGTGAGCCGTTTCCCATCAGGAGGAAAGAAGTCTCTATGACCTGGAAATTTCAGAACATACATCATGATGCAAGGGGGTCGGTCCGGTTTGGACCTGTTACTGGACATGTGGACCTATATTAAATTACCAGGTTCAAGGGTCGGCCCGCACCTTTTTGACAAGGTTACGGGTAACCTAAAGGTTGGATCCTACTCTGTTGCGTCACCACCATCGCGTACGTCTCCGCGAACTGTACGCCGCGGATGTTCTGCACCGACGTCGTTCTTGCTTGTCCTCGGCGCCTTTTCTTGTTTGGCGTCCGGGAAGCCAGTGAGGTGGAGCGGGCCGGCGGGGGAGACGAGGGTGGTGGTGGCGGCGTGGGGGAGGGCCAGCTTGGCAGCGGCCGCCTACGGCCGCGTTGGCCTTGGCGTTGGTGACCAGGAGCCGCACCTCTGAGTCGGACAGGTAGAACTCGAACACCTCTTCCGTGTACGCTGGCTTCAGCGGCACCTGGAGAAGGGGGTTTGGAATGGCGTGCTTCACGAGCCCGGGGTGCTCTCCTGGTCCGAGCGTCTCAATCACTTCGCGGCATTCCAGCAGTCGGCGACAACAGGGGAGCTGATAGGGGCGGCGACGGGGGATCTGGCAGGGGCAGCGGCGTTGGAGCCGGCGGGGGAGCTGGCAGGGGGTGGCGGCGTTGGATCCGGCAGGGGCAGAGGCGGGGGAGCCAGCAGCGGGCGGAGGCGGTATGGGTCGGCATGCTCTACCCCGACGTGCTATGCGGCGGCGCAGCTGCGTGCGTGTATGCTGTGGAGAGGAGAGAGTTGGGTGCGGTTCTACCCTAGGGCCAAAAGGACCAGGTTCCGTTTGGACCTACTTTTTTGTGGGTCAGCACATTACCCTAATGGTACCAAATTCAAGGTTCGGTCCAGCGGGTCACGGAGACGAACCACACCCCTTGCATCTATAAACATACATGTGTATTGGCTCGCGTGTCTATCCACCATCCAGGAGAATGACACACTGAAATGACAATAGAAAAATTACCGTGCACAACATCCTTCATCTCAGTATCAACAATAGCAACATTATTAGTCTTATCGTTGTTCCCATGTTGACGCTTGTCAAAGCGATAAGGGCGGCTAGGAGCCCAATGATCAGGATCACCACAAACGTGGCAAGCCCCTTTCTATGTATTCTTCTTCTTCTTCTTCTTCTTCTTCTTCTTCTTCTTGAAGTTGTTTGATTGTGAGGCATTGTTCTTGTCATCAAAGTTTACTTAGCCCTCAAACTTGTTCTTGTTTTTGAATTTGTGGGATTGGAAATTTTTCTGAACGTACCAAACTAGCACTATAACCTCTCTCAAATCCTCGAGCGCATGTGTCTTTTGCTCTCGCCTTTTTCACCACATGAAGAGACCCAATGAGATTCGTACCAGATTTTTTATCTCTTATATTTCAGAGAAGTAGAAAAATTCCTTCACGTGGGAGGTAGCTTGGCAATGGTGCCTCCCACAATGAACTTGTCTAATAATACACACTTGAACTGCTCAGCTTCTTTAGTAACGGATTGTGTCTTTTGAGCTTTCTTAATGATGAAGCGCTCATGAGTTATCTTGTAATCATACTATTGCTCCATAACATACAATAAATTTTCAGCTTCCGAGATCCCAAACATGGTCACGAGCGCATCCCACACATACTTGCCATTATCAAATGACATATATGGGTTAACAATGGTGTTCCCAAGAACAAGAAAATGGCGCCTTGAACATGGTATCCATTTTTTAAAAAGCTTCCTCCTGTGAAGGAGGAAGCTAGGAGGAAGCTCTCCCTCAAGTTTGCCAGGACTGACGCTATAGCAGTTTAGGTTCTAAAACCAAAGAACTACTCTCATGCGCGATCTCATACAATGCATACCAACAAGAGGAGGTGGCCTCGTAGACGCGGCAAGGGCACTTGAATTCGGTTGCATATAATTAGGTTGTCATACAGTGTCGTATGGGAGCATGTACGGTGTCACTAGAAGGTTGTTGACGTCCAGCAAAAAATCGTCGTTGGTATCGCACGACGTGATGTTGCTAGTAGGCGCGCCAGAGCGCTCCCCAAAACCTGATTGTCCCTCACCCGTACAGATCTACGAGAGACGGGTTCTAGAGGCTTATTGCCATCTCCTTTGGTGTACGCTAGGAGACTGGGTGTGGTAGACGTGAGCGACGACGCAAGATTTTTGGAAAAAGATAGTCGCATGTGTTTCATGCCTCTAATTATATAATGTAGGTCATGTAGGTCATGGATAACTTACAAACTGTAATGCACAATAATTTTCTCAACAACAAAAATATAAGCACGCCATGGTCCACGACATGGCCTGTTGCGTTGTTACGAGGGGTGGTGATGCGAGGCTGGCGTCGGAGGGGGAGGAGTGCACTTGAACCCTTTTCTTATCAGTCACTTAGTTGGAACGAGAGAGCTCACATTGTAAACCACTTCAAGTCTCTCCTAATTAACAATATTAGATTAAACTTTGGTCCAACTGTTGCGATGCATGAACTGTCCATGAGAGTTGTAGAATTTGTATTTAGCTAGGGACGAAGGGCCACTACCAAATTCCCACATAAGCAAGCAAAGATATGGGAAAAGATGAAGAAACAAGATGGAAAATATTTACACTGCTACTGATGGACGACCAACAGGCACGTTCCTCTTCATCTGAGAAGTTGACAAGGATCAACGCGCGCTTGCGGCGTTGACAAAGGAACCGCGCCCTAGCTACCGTAGTTAGCTCAAGCTAGCTAGTAGAGTAGCTACGTACTACAACACTGACTGACTGAACTAGCTGGGGTTAACCTGAGCTAGCATGCTCCTCTACTCCTACGAGCACGACCTGATGAGTCCGAGGTTGAAGAGGAACTTCTCGGAGCGGGACCTGATCATGTTCCCCAGCGAGCGCCCGCCGCCGTCGCGACCCGGCGGCGACTTGGGCGCGGCGGCGTCCTCCCTGACGAAGAGGACCTCGTCGCCGATCTCCGCCCTGACGGCCTCCACGGCCTGCGCCTGCACGGGCAATCCCGACGAGGTGGTCACGTAGAAGACGTTCGCCGCCTGCTCCCCGCGGGTCTCCACCTCGGCGTGCGTGACGGACAGCCCGTGCTCCCGGAATATACGGGTCACGTCGGACAGCAGCCCCACCCTGTCCTCGCAGCACAGCTCCAGCCCAAGCCCCTGCAAATAAAAGCGAACGTATCACATGCTGTACTTATAGAGTGCAGTGCGGTGCTCAGTTCATCAGTAGGAATGTTTTGTGTCCGCACGGAACTGAACGTGTTAGCTGTTATGTGGTGTGTACCTCGGTGTTCCGCCGTTGGATGGCGGCCTCGAGGCCCCGCCGGAGCTGCTCGCGGTCTTCGTCGGAGGCAGCGGTGCCGTCGTAGAGGTGCCTGATGTAGAACTCCTGCAAGAGCAGAGGATCGATGAGCATATAGTGACACTCCTTGATTCTGTTCCTACGAAAAGAAAACAATCTCTTCTTCGTAGTACTGTAGTTGTTGTTTGTTGTCTATAGGACAGTGGTACGAGACGACTGGAGAAGTCAGTCAAGTTCACACAAAACTAGGCAGGATCTCCGGCCCTCGTCACATGCCGAGATCTAACAGTATCCACCAACGCAGGCATCTCTGCTCCCACTAGCGTGGTGTACTGCTGGTCAAACAAATGCGAGCCGAGCAGGCATCGGAACCGGTGAAATGCCGTGTACTGGAGAGCGGCAGGGAAAGCTGCACCGATGTAACAGTCTCGAACGCACCTGGTAGGCCTCCGAGCCCTCGGCGATGACGGTCCCGTGGAACACGACGTACTGCATGTCCGTCAGGGTGCACACCGTGTCGAACAGCAGCTTCGGCCGGTCCTGGCACCGCACGTTCACCAGCGTGTAGCCACGCTCGGCGCAGTCCTCCACCGCCACCACCGGCAGGCTCCGTCCTCCGCCGCCGTCGCAGCCCTCCCCGTTGTTGTTGTTGCCGTCGTCGGCGCGCATCATCTGGTGCAGCCGCCGCTGGGCGTGCGGCGCCGCCACGGCGCGCGACGAGATGGCGGCCCGGGCGCTCTTCTTGTCCCGGCTGCTGCCGCGCAGCACGTGCCGGAGCAGCCGCTTCACCTTGTCGAGCCGGTCCGGGTCCTCGATGCCGCCGCCGTCGTTGTCCGCGTCCGTCACGTATACCAGCGCAGCCATTCGGCCGTCGTGCGTCCACACCTCCGACGCCGCGATGTTGCACCTGAGGTTGGTGAGCACCGCGAAGACCTCCGACAGGAGGCCCGGCCGGTCCCTGCCGACCAGCTCGATCACCGTCTGCGCCGCCTCCGCCTCGGCCTCGACGCCGACACACCGGTCCGTGCCCCGGAAACTCAGAGACCCGGCTCCCAGAGACTGAAACGAAACACAACAGCAAAATCAAACTCTCTTCTTCTTCTTCCAAAATCACACCACCGTTCGCAAATTGCAACGATAACTGCACATTGCTCTGCAGGTAACTCTGTTCTTGGAACCATTAATTGGCGGCTACACAAGCTGGGACTACTTGTACTGTACCTGTTCAATTCTGTCGATGACTTGGCTGTCATAAAGCTTATTCCCTTCCTGATCCACGACATGGAACACTGCACAAAGGTGGGAAGAACCTCATCAAGATTGAGGAAAAGATGGAAAGATTTACACCCAAACCAGGAAAGCAGAAAGGCACACTAGCTTCCTCCTTAATATTTCCAAGACAGGGATGCTGAAAATAAAGGCCTCGCTCACTCACCATCCATGAACCACTCCCCATCAGACGAAATGTAGGCCCTCTTTATGGTCAGCTTCAGATCGGTCAGTACCTGGACGACCTCCAGCAAGGTCCCATACTTGTTCGCGCTGTCCACCTGTGCAACACAAAGCGTGAGCAAAATAATTCTGCAGAGAAGAGGATGTCTGCTACTCCTAGAATTTGCAAGAACAGGGCAGGGCCTGTCTGAAGCTTTACCTTGACCAAGGTTGCAGTCATGTCGGATGCATTATCCACGGTGACCCTGCAAGTTCCCAAAGGCCAAGAAGAAGCAGCACAGTTAGCAGGAGACACAGGTCAAAAGGAACATGGGTCTGGAGCTTGGAAGGAAGGAAATTAACCTTGGAGGGTTCATCCTGATGACCAGCTTCTCAAACTCGTCGACCATCTCGCTGCTTCGAGAACCACAGGCCATCATTGTTGAAGAGGAGAGAAAGCAAAGCTAGCTAAAGAAAGAAGGCGGCGAGGCAAAACGGATATTTCTCTTTTGCTTCCTCAATCCGAGTGTACTTGTGGTGGTGATGGTGGTGGCGCCCCTCCGTCCTCCTCCTCCTCCTCCCCTGTTGCTGTTGTACTATGAAGGCTGAAGCAGCTCACCTAGTCCTAGTATATATATTTGGTTATGGGCCTATGGGAGGAGGGAGAGAGAGGACATGGCTAGTTGCGGATTTGTGTGTTTCTCTCTCTCTGCTTGTGTTGTGTAGTTGTGTATGGGCAGACCCGGCAGAGGCAGTGGTTTTGGTTGGTGTCCCTTCACTGGTTTAAGGGAGATGTTTGGGGGAAAAGACCATCCCAATGGGTGCCTTGTTCCTCTGCCTGTCCATATTAGACATGCTTGCTTGTTACTATATAGTGATCCCAGTGTGGGCCATGTGTCCAATTTAATCATAGTTCGTTTGAGTTCATTGCCCAACATGACCATGTTCCTATCTCAGAGGGGGGGAAATGCAGGTTGGATGTGTATGGAGATTGAACAAATCTTGGGATGCTCCAAGTATTTGAACATTTTCAGTTTTCTTGGAAACTTGGCTGCTCAGAGTTAATAGACGCCTATATACCTAGGGCTCTTTTCATTCATGAGGTTTTCATAGGATCTGTTACATGATTGAGATCATATGGAATTTTCTGTTCAGAAGTTGTTGTCTGATTCATACGACCTTATTCCATAGAAACTAATCTCATAAGAATTTTGTAGTGTAAATTTTATACAAAAATAGCACCGGGTTAGACGCCCTGAAAATTTCTTCACTCAAATCAAAGATATTTTCTCTTCTCAAATAATTAAAGTATATATGTGTCATATTCCTATTTTTTTTCTATCATATGGATCATTGGAGATCTCATTAGGAAGAAGATTTGGAGTACATTGTATTTTCTCAATTGGAAGAAATAGGATCCAAATGCGTATACTCTGAAATTTGCTACTAAGTTTGGAATCATCAGTTTGGATCCTAGCTTTTTTCCCGGGATAATAGACAGATAGTTTTTTGGGGGCTCCTTGTTCATGCCATGCGCATAGCCAAATTTTCTTCAATTGAGCCCCAACCTACCAAAGCATCCATACCAAAATTTGGTCTACAACAAAAATGAAACACTGGCTAAGGTTTACTTGGTCTGAATACCGCATTGGGTCATGTGCAGATGCCAAAATGAGAAAGTCTCTTGGTTAATCTTCGTGTTGCTGTTTTATTACAAAAACGTTGCTGGGGTCGTCATGTTTATCGCCCTGCCGGCCAAAGCAAGTCGCACAATAGAAAACTGAGATGCATATATACTTGCACGTCTCTTGCGCTCCCGGATCAGCACTAAGACGGGATTAGGGTGGCAATCCATTGGTGGCGTGGAGTTGGCGTCGTGCTTAAGTTACAGAGGAAAGTCTCTATATCATTATTAATTAAGTTACAGAGGAAAAGTTTGCACGAGCCCATGGCATAACTAATAGCCAACCATTGCAAAACGTCAACTATGGATTCTTTTCTGGACGCATTTACTTAGAGAACATGTTCTCCTGCAACACTAAATTAAAACATATAAAGACGACCATCTTCTATGCGCCCCTTAATTCATAATATACTAGGTGTCTACTGCTTAATGAACACTAAAACTCCCAATGATATGAGCAGAAGCACACTTGCTCGTGTATCGCGTCTCTTGTTTCCAACTTAACTTTCTGCTAAAGAAGAAATGTCAACAGACAAAAATATCTCGTGAAAGTGCACATTCTCTCCCGGTTCACGTCGATCTTGGCCATCGGCTTCCGATCAAACGACCAACACGGACCAGACTATATCCTCCACAGATATACATCTCGACAAGATCAGCGTGGCAAGAATCGGTGAGGATGAGGAGGGGATCTAGCAACGGTCCCCTCTCGTTGTATCAGTCTTCGTCTACCTCTCCCCATCCATGCACGCCAACAAAGTATCAGCATTACCCCCTGTGAACAGATCTAGCATATGGGGCCAGCTTGGATACGGCCTGCTGCTAATATATCTGCTTGTCCTGATTTGGCCCATTCCTGCTTACAACTTGTTCGTTGGTTCATACTCGATTTCTTAGAATTACCTCGTCAGCATCTCTCCTCCACTCTAAGTTTACGGACTTTTTTTTGAGATAAACTTGCTGCGATATATTAAACGGCACACTCAGATGCTAATACGGTTACAAGAAAGTCTGGGGGATCAACCTCCCATACCTCACAACTCTTATTCTCGCAGTCAAATCGAGCTAAAATATGCGCTACTTTGTTACTAGTACGACGCACATGCCTAACCAAGTGTCCGGCGAACTCCTTCAGCATCGACTTTATTTCCTCGACTAAAGGTCCATGGATAGACCTATGTCGTTGCCTCCAATCTTTGCCACCGCACTAAGGCAATCAGTCTCCAAGACCACCTTCGACAAACCTTTTGCCCTTGCCATCACCAGCGCTTGCTTGCATGCCAATAGCTCATCTCTCTCCGGATCGGGTATAAGGTGGAAAAAATAGCTCGCTCCCGCCAGGAACCTGCCATCATGATCACGCATGACCACACCGCACCCGCCCGAACCGTCCTTCGCCAAAGCACCATCAGCGTTAAGTTTTGTCCAGCCCTCATCAGGGGGAAGCCAGTGCTCCACCACCTGCGCCGAACCCGCAGTACGCGCCTGCCGCATCCCTTGCCACTCCTCCAGCAGATGTAGCGATTTTTGTATGATCGCATGTGGGGAAGAAACCTGACACTCGTCCCTGGCGTCGTTTCGCGCCAACCACAGCTGATATAGAACCATGATGCACACACTGATCTCGTCCTCCTTTAGACCAGACAGCCATTGGAGGAGCCACCCGTGCAGGTCCCGATGGCGACGCATAGGCCCCTCAGGCTGGCAGAGGCGAAGCCCCGTCTTCCTGCGGGCGAGCTCCCACGCCTCCCTCGAATGCCCACACTCCTAGAACCTGTGCAGCAGAGATTCTTCACGATCACATACAATACAGCGCACTCCCATTTTAATCCTCCTCCGGCGCAATTCCTCTCCGACGGCCCAACCCATTCTGTATCAGTCTCCAAACGTGAACCTTAGCCTTCCCAGGTACATTTGCATCCCATAGGGCTAGCCAGCCTCGGTGGCCATCGAGGTTTGTGGACGAACTAGCCGAGCCAGCACGAACCGAATTGAGATGCATCTTGAGATGGTACGCTGACCGCACACTGAAGACCCCGTTCTTGGTATAATTCCATGCAAGATAATCTCCTGTTCCAGCACTACCTACCGGGATTTTCAGAATATCGTCAACATCGACATCAAAGAACACCTCACGCAGTTTGCTTTCATTCCAGCCCTGGCCACCGTCAAGCAAGACCTCATCCACTCTGCTTATCTCCCTCCCTGGGATATGCCCTAGAGGTCTCATCAGACCGTCCCTCGGGATCCAATTATCCGTCCAAACATCCACCTTCTTCCCATCGCCAATTCGCCATACCAATCCCTCCCTCAACAGATCCCTGCCATATATGATGCTCTTCCAAGTAAAGGACGCTGCTTTGGGACAACTTGCTGTCAAGAAGTCCCCATTTTTGAAATACCGCGCCTGAAGTACTTTAGCACACAGGGACGACGGCTTGGTCAGAATGCGCCACGCCTGCTTCGCTAGTAGAGCTTGGTTGAAAACGCCATAATTTCGGAACCCCATGCCACCGCCACGCTTGGACACACACATCCTCTCCCAACTAATCCATGGCACCTTGCGCTTCCCTTCTGCTAATCCCCACCAAAACCCAGTGGCAATGGAGGTGAGCTTAGAGCATGTCCTCTTGGATAATTGGAACCAGCCCATCGGATAGGTAGGCACTGCCTGCAGCACCGATTTGATCAGAACCACCTTCCCTTCCATGGACAAACCCTGACCCTTCCAACCATGAACTTTGCTCCACGATCGCTCTGGCAGGTGCTTAAAAGCACCCTCCTTGGAGCGCCCCACAACTGTAGGAAGGCCCAAATATTTTTCGGATAAGGCCTCGCAGCCAATGCCAATAGTTGCCTTGAGTTCATCCCTCTTCTCCTCCGAACATCCTTTCCCAAAAAAGATAGACGATTTCTCTCTATTCACTTTCTGGCCGGAGCTGATCTCATATGCCTGTAGTACATTTCTTAGTGCTCCCAAACTCGCTTCAGTGGCCTCCAAGAAAACAATACTGTCATCCGCAAAAAGTAAGTGCGTAACCGTTGGACCCTGTGATCCAAAGCCTACACCATTGACTTGTTTATCCGCCTGAGCCTTCCGTAGTAGAGCCGAAAAACCCTCGACACAGAAGAGAAATAAATACGGGGACAGTTGTTCGCCTTCCCTCAAACCCCTAGATGGAAAGAACATATCAGATACAACCCCATTGAGTTTTACAGAGAACCGGGCAGAGGTGGCACATCTCATGACCATATCTATCCATCCCCTTGCAAACCCCATTCTCTCCATCATCTGCTCCAAAAACACCCACTCTACCCTGACGTACGCCTTCATCATGTCCAGCTTAACCGCGCACAACGGTGTCTTCCTCTTCCTCTTCCTTATCGCATGTACACACTCATATGCCACCAGAACATTATCCGTAATGAGTCTACCTGGTACAAAGGCGCTCTGCTCCTCCGAAATCAGAATTGGAAGGACCCCTTTGAGTCTGTTGGCTAGCACCTTGGAGGCGATCTTGTATAGGACATTGCACAAGCTGATGGGTCTGAATTGGGATAGCAGTTCCGGTTGATTCACCTTCGGTATCAGGACCAGGATTGTAGCATTGAAATCCTCAGCACACTCCTTCCCTGACAAAAAATCTCGCACCGCCCTACACACATGCTCCTTGACCAGAGACCAGTGCCTCTGATAAAAGAGGGCGGGCAAGCCATCTTGGCCCGGAGCTTTTGTCGGCCCCATCTGAAACAAGGCCAATTCGATCTCGCCATCCGTGTTTATCGCCGTGAGACCCCTGTTCATTGGCTCGTCGACCGATCTCTCTACCAAACCCAAAATTCCCTCGCTATTTGTTGATCCCTCCGATGTGTATAACTTCTGGTAGAAAGCCAGTGCCATGTCTACCATACCTTCATTTGTAGTGCATCTAGTCCCATCGTCACGGCGGAGAGCCTTAACCGTGTTCTTGCGTTTCATGTGAGACGCTCTATTTTGGAAATACTTGGTATTACGGTCTCCCGCCTTCAGCCATTCCTGACGCGAATGCTGCCGATACATTATCTCTTCCTTCTCATATAGATCATGCAACTTCTTTTCTATCTCTTTTGTCTCCGAAGAGGACCCAGAAATTAACTGTTGTTCCCTGGCCTCCTCTAGCTAACCCCGCAGCAGTTTCAGTTCAGCCTGTACCGAACCGAAAGTGTCATACCTCCAACGTTTCATGTCCCTGGACATATCCTGTAGCTTCTGCCAAAAGCCATTAATCCCCTGGTCAGCTACAGGGTTATTGTCCCCGATGCCGCCTTTGTACGTATAATAAGGGCCATATGATCCGACTCTTCCGTCACAACGTGTTCCACTTGCGTGTCAGGAAATATTTCGAGGAATGGCGCCGTCGCCACGCCCCTATCCAGTCTGACCTGTACATTTCCCTCCCCCTCTCTTCTATTACTCCATGTAAATGAGTACCCCTTGTACCCCAGATCAGTGAGTCCGCAATCCATCAGACACTCGCAGAAAGCTAGCATCTGTCCCTCGTTCCTCTGGTTCCCACCCAGCTGCTCATGCTGGTAGAGCACTTCATTAAAATCGCCTGCACAAATCCAAGGTAGATTGTCTTGCCGCCTCAAATATCGGAGAGCTTCCCATGTTCTATGCCGCAAGTCCGTTCGTGGCTCCCCGTAGATTCCAGTGAATCGCCAGGTCTTGCCATCATACGAGATTTTGGCATCAATGTAGTACTGACACCACGGGCGAACAGACACCTCTACCCCCTCCCTCCACCATAGCGCCAAGCCACCAGACCTGCCCACACAATCCACCGCCACCCCATTCTGGAAGCCCAAACTCCACTTCAGCCTGTTCATTGCCTTTGATTTTTTCTTCGTTTCAGACAGGAACACCACCACCGGGTTGTAGGATCTGATCAGATCCCGTAATTCGCCTACTGCCGCGTCCAACCCCAAACCACGACAGTTGAAGCAGAGAAGACTCATTGATCTCGGCGGCCCTGCGCTGCAGGGTCCGCCGTTGGTTCTTCAAGTCGTTCAAAAACTGAGCCACTCCTCTGCCCTTCCGCCTCCTGCCCATCGAGCCTATCAAACACCGAGCCGACCCTCTGTCTCTTACCAGCCGACCCCGAAGTCTCCTCCCCAACCACCTGCACCGGCACAGGCATCCATACCAACTTGGAGTTTCTCTTTTTGTTCGGATGCATGCCCAGTGGCTCCTGAGGCCCACCCATCTTAGGGAGTCCATCATTCTTCCTCGGTCGCCGGACGTAGGTTGCAGCGTGCCCCTTCTTCTGCTTAGAGCCCAGTGGCTCTCTTTTTTCGTATTGGTCTTTCGCCGGTTCCTTTTGTCTCCTCTCTGGGCTAGTATTAACCTGCTCATCAGACCTCATCATTCTCTCGCCAGTGCGAGATGAGCTTGAGTAGGTATAGTCATTGAATAGGTTCCTTCTTGGCGGCACATCCCTAACAGACGCCTCCCCTCTGTATCTGCTCTCCGACCCCGCCGACCTGCTAGAGTAGCTACTAGACTGAACAGATGGTCTAGCAGGCGGTGGAGGCCTTTGGTTGCGCCGAGGCGAAGCCCGCAGCCACTCTCCCCATTGCTGCACCTATTCCTTCTCCGCCAGATAGCCTCCCTCAGGGTGAACCAGCCGTCCACAGTCGAAGCAGAAATGCGGCACCTTCTCATACTTTAGGTCAAACCACATGCCCTCCCCATCGACATCGGACTGCCTGAGGCAGACACCTCTCAGTAGAGGTTGGTCTACCTGCACTGCCACCCGAATCCGGAGATCTTTACCCCATGCCATTCCATCTTCATCCGTCTCCACACTAATGAATTTCCCAATCCAATCACCTATCAATTCTCCATATGCATGATTCATCATGTCCATAGGTAAGTCAAGAACCCGTGCCCATAGCTCCAGCTCATCAAACACCATATCAGAGGGCCTAACAGCACCATCAAATTTCTTCAGCAGAACAACATTGAAGTCAAACTGCCATGGCCCTCCCTTCATCACATGCCTATAGTCCCCCTCAGATGAAAATTTGACCACAAACCTGTTGTCTCCGATCTCCCTGTATGTCGCAGGGTGATGGAGACCCCACGCCCGATGCAACGCTCTCTCCAGGGCACCGATCACCAATTTGCGTGGTGAGCACACCTTGCCCACCGCCGCCCACCGTGGATTGATCCTTGCCGCCCCCGTATCCTTGATCACCAGCCCAGTGGCCTCCTTGTCCGTGAGGAGAAGGTCCCCCATCCTCGCGGACAGGGTCTCTGCTAGCTCGGCTCCCCCCCCCCCTTTTGCTGGAGATCTTGAAGGCATACGCCGACCACCGTCGCCCCTCCCGGGCGATCTCACCGGTGAAACCATCGCACACACAGGCCCCTCCCGCAGAACTCCTGGAGTACTGCAGATGAGACGCAGTCCACCACCGTCGCCCGACCAGGAACTCGCCATCGAGATCCAAGATCGTCGCCGAAACCACCCACGCGAGAGAGGAAAACCCTAGCTATTCACGGTCGCCTCCCGATTGCCCTAGGCGTAACTTCCGCTCTTAGTGGACCCACCCCAATATATCGAGCACACACATCCAGTTTACGGACTTGGTGATCTAATTGATCGTATTTTTGGGTCTGATATCCAGTGGTAGATTAACTAAGCTACCCTACTTAGGCTACTATGCCATGGATTCGTAGCTAGATTTCTAGTGCAAATTATGTACTATATGCATAATTTGGTCGAACCAGTTTGGCCGACGTCTTTCTTTGCTGTGGTCCTCTTGGATTTGGTATCTATCTGCACATAAGTAGGAAGGAAAGCATCCTACGTACATACTGCATGTACTGCCAAGGCCTCCGTTTTGTTTTAAATCGTAAACCGTATCATCCATGTCTGTTATGTAAGGAAAACCTACATTTTTAACAGATAGTGGAACCGGGGGCGCCAATATTTCATTCAACTCATCAAAGGCAAAATGTACAACGTGAATTATATACTCATGTGCTGTGAACATAGAGATGGGAAAATAGAAGCAATCGGACAGGGTCAATCCCCATATGAAGAACGTGTGCAACTAATATAGGCATATACAGTCATACAGAGATTATCTATCTATTATATACTAAAAGCTAAAAGCAAAATAAGAATGTTTAACAGAGACACCACGTTAATCCACATCATCTAAATTACCGTGACAGTTAGATCTAAATTTTACGGTTAAGATTAATTTATACATTAAAAATTACGTAATATACTTAACGTGTCGGATAGTTAGCAATGTAACGTATGTGCCACGGTTAATGGTAAAGAGATAGTGCCATCGCCTACCTAGAATAAAACGGATATGTAGATTTCAGGTTCACGTTCCAACTATGCCAAGAAACGTAAATGCATAGGACTCTAGATGTGGCTATTTAAAAAAAAAAGTCTGTGCACACTAGCTAGCTAGAAAATAGGATATACGTAGGGAGACTTGAGCAAAAATGCTGGTGTTGTGTGCGGTTCGATTATTCTTCTCCTTCTCACGCACGGTGCATTGCACGTGAGACCAATAAATTTATTTACTCCCTGCGTTCCACAAAAATGTTTTAATTTTGTATAATTTTGCATATATATTTGGACGATATTTAGTCTCTAGATACATCTAAATTTAGAAAAATCTAAGATATCTATTATATACTAAAAGAACAATACGAGATTATATTTTCAAGACACCGCGTTAATCCACATCATTCTAATTTTTTGGAACCGTCAGATCTATAATTCATGACTAAGATTTACGTAGCTTATTAGATTAACATATGGTGATACACTTATGTTTACGTAATTCCAACATGTTCCAAACCAGACCCCACCGAATTAGCCTCCATCCTAAAAAAAAATGTCCCGAACCAGCCCCAAGCAAAACAGTCCGTATCCTTAAAAAAAACATGCTCCCATTCCATACATAAGGAGATTTACTCCAACACGTTTAAGATTTAAGTTTAAGATTTTAGAATAAGGATAGAGAGAGAATAGCAGCTGGACCCTTTCGTTTCAAACACTTACCAATTAAATATTTTGAAACCATTAGATCTATAATTCATGACTAAGGTTTACGTAGCTTATTAAATTAACATATGGTGATACACTTATGTTTACGTAATTCCAACACGTTCCAAACCAAACACTACCAAATTAGCCTCCATCCTAAAAAAAATGCCCCGCAAAATACATATGTGTTTAAAATAGAGACACTCAGTTAATCCAAATCATCCTAATTATTTTAATTGTTAGATCTAAAAAATTATGTGGCTTGGATTTAATGAAAAAATATTAGTTATGTAACAGCGTAGTGTCCGGTTGACACATAAAAGAACATTTGTACGTGTCATTAGTTCCCTTTATTCCTAGATCCCGTGTTGGTTGATTTTGCAAAGAACTTTTTACATCAACAATGTCAATGGAAATAGTTGAGTGGGTTAAGGAAAAGAAAAAAAAAAGATATACATGGAAATAGGTGAGTCCGTTTGGCCTTTGGAAAATCAAACTGTCGATGGAAATAGCTGAGTCCGTTAAGGAAAAAAAAGAAGATTTATTTACACGGGAATAGGCGAGTCAGATTAGAAAGAAACAAGATAGCTAATCTACCTGAGCCCGTTTGAAAAATCAAACAAAAGATAAGAGTCCATCCATGATAAAAAAACGAGAATTCACAAGCAAGCTATGGGTCCGCAGGTTCAGAATTGCTATAGATGAGTTCGTTCAGAAAATAAAAATGCAATGCCCTATCTTATTGCTAGGTTCGTCAGCATAGCTAATTAAGTCCATCATAGAAAATATAGATGTAACACACCTGCGCGACTTTAGGGCAGAAATATTTTCTACGATTTCAACTTGTGATATTACGAAGTATAATGATTAATACATGGTTGAGTGTGAAAATTTATAAATGTACATAATTGCCTGCTTGAATATACAAAAAGTCATTTGAATTTTTTTTATTTGACTATGAAACATAAAATAGATACAAATATTCCGAAACCCGGGTTACTAAAACATTTTGCGAAAGGTTGGAATATCATACTCTTCCAATATTATTAAAAAATATGAACGCCTGATTATGAAATTTGTTTAGTTTAAGCATCTGCTCAATATGGTTAGTTCTCCACACACTGAACTATTATTTTAAAAAACTTGATATTACAACATCATTGTATGTAGCCTAGAAGTTACAGACTTGATCTCATATACACTACAATCAGTATAGGACTACAAACATCAGCTATGCTAGATTTTAAAACACAGACAAAAAATACTATATCAAACATTCATAATATACTCACAAACAACACACATGTGTTCCTTCTTAAGTTTTGACTAGCGATGAATAAACATTTATTAATCAAATATTGCTCATTTTACATTTATCTTAGTTTACAACCTTAATGATATATAAAAGTAGTGGTCAAAGTTTACCCATTGAGGTTGTGTTAAAAGTCTAAGAAGTTACACATTTTGAAACTGCATAAGCAATTGAGATGAAGGAATAAATATTAAATTAACAATTATAAACCGCTAATTTTCCCTAATTATTAGCTACCACGAATTGTTTTCCCTTTTCCATCATAATTTTTTTTATCAATATTTATTAACCATCACCTATTGTTTTACTTTGAGTAATATTTGTTACAAGCAACACACACAAGTGATTTGATGGATGCCAATCATAATTGTCGTGCAAATTTAAGTTGGTAAAGTTGTTACTCTCATATTTTATTTTTTTATTTGTCATGACATTTTTATAAGACATTTAGAACCATATTATTTCTTATCATAAAATATGATATCCAAAGAATCATAACTTAATTTTTGAAACACTTTCAGCCCACTAAAGATGATGCCCTCGCATTTGCGAGGGCCAACGCTCTAGTTCGGAAAATAATGTAATAGAAGGATTGTCTAATTGCCTAATGAGCACAGTTATGAGCTACTCAATTTACGCCCCCTTCGATATGATACACTCCATGGGAGAAAAGTTGAGTTATTATGTTGAAATCAGCAACCTGTTATTTGATCTCCCACGGGACCTGGGGCTTGGCAAGCGAAGAAAGTGTTGCTGCCCTGTGCTGTTGTCCGCCAGAAAGAAACAGAGTAAAATCCACTTTTAACCCTCTAGTTTTATATTTGTGATATGAATTACAGTAAAGAATTCTCCGTATTACCTCAATTAGTGAAACTTGTCACAGATTTTACCCCATTTTGAAACTTCCCTCGAATTTTACCCTTATTAAACATTTATCCCGTTCTAGCAGGTGCAACACTCTAGCTAGGTCGGTGTGCATGAGTTGGGGCTTGCTCAATCACACCAAACACAACAGAGTGGATGCATAGTTGCTCAAATTTTGCACGGAAGTCATAGAGATATACAACTTGGACTCACCGCACATGACGTTATCTGCGATAACGAGAGTGCTAGAAACAGTTAGCAACTGCTTCGATGCATTTCGATGCATCGAGGACCAATGAACCATGGTCGTGATGTTAGCCGTCCTTGAGACCAATAGTGCACTATGGCGAAAAGCAAGAGCTGCACCAAAAAGTTCAAAATGAGAAAAACAATCTATTTTTGATAATTTAGCACAAAATGACCTAGTTTTAAAATAAATTCATAAAATAACTTTTTTGCATGGCGCATCACCTCACGGAGCCGTGCTCTAGGGCATGCCATCATGGAAAAACTAAGGAGTCATGCTCTAAAGCATGGTGCCGCGGTCAAAGGAGTACTGCTCTAAAAAAAAATCTTTGACGAAGGTGTCATGCTTTAGAGCATGGTTTCATTGCCCACATTGCTATGCTTTAGAGCATGGCTCCATTCTCCATGGCACCATTATGTAGAGTATGACACCCTGAGGTGGGGCGCCATGAAAATAGGTTATTTTGTTAAATGATTTTGAAACAAGGTTATTTTATGCTGATTTTTTTAGAATATGTTATTTTTATTGATTTTATCAACCACAATGAACTTGGTTCGTATGTACAAGAGG
Organism: Lolium rigidum; assembly: GCF_022539505.1. NCBI lineage: Eukaryota > Viridiplantae > Streptophyta > Magnoliopsida > Poales > Poaceae > Lolium > Lolium rigidum. The sequence goes on along the minus strand of NC_061508.1, from coordinate 104,061,031 downwards.
TGCACTAAGAACACTTAGGAGCTTGTGCATAGCTTAAGGTAGATGATGGCTGCTGCGGGTAAAACAGACTCGTCCAAGAACACGGCAAGGGTCGGAGCGGACATAGCCAAGGCATGTTGAAGGTCTACGATGACCCTAAGAACAACCTGAACATATTTCTGTGGAGCTAAACCCTGTAGCTGCAGTGGAACATGTGAGCCTCAAGCCGGTGTTTTGCAACGGAGCCAAGCTGACGTGTTGAGCAGGTCCCTACTAGTTATGCCTCCGAGTTATCCGTCTAGTCTTACGTCACATCGACCTAATGATGAGGCCCAACCTGCTATAATGGACTAAACGTCACTACAACAAATGTGATATTATATGATGCTCATTATGTGACGACGCATTAGTTTTTTATGCATAGTCACAGAATGAGCGTCATATAGTAACACATTTGTTCCTAATACATCGTCACAGAGTAAGCATCATATAATATCACAATTTTTGTAGTGCGTGAAAGGGGTAAAATCCGATATATGTTTCACTAAATGGGGCCATACAGAGATTTTTTTTACAAAACATAGCAATTGTGTCACGAATGTTCAACAAGGAAGTAAAAACGTGGAATTAACTCAAAGAAACATGATGAATCTTCACAGCTAAAATAAGAGCCGCAACTTCAGACTGAAGAACAGATGCACCACTAATACTGAGGCATGAATGGAGCATTGCATTCAGTTTCTTGTAGTTGACAACGATGGATAGTCTTGAATCAATGTGTGTGTGTGTGGAGAGGGCGCGGGGGGGGGGGGGTGGCTCGAAGAACGATACTTATATACTTTCAGTACATATATATGCTATTGGGGTGTCAATGGGAATTAACCTTTACAAAAGATTACAGGAGGCTAGATTAATTAAGGATATTGAAAAACAAAGAATGTTAACTTTTCTAAATGGTAGTACTAGCTCTGCGAATGAGGATTCCGAAACAGTACCTACTTGTCTAGCGGTCAGTCGTGCCTCAACTCTTTGTGATGACTTAGATGAGGAAGATCAGTTGGTGATGATCCTTCACAAATTATGATTCCTCGCCGGGATACTAAACGTCAACGTAAAAAAGGTCTTATGACAAGATTAAAGCTAGGAGAAGTGATAGACTAAAGCTTTAAAAAAACTTAATTTTTTATGGAGGGTTTAAGGGGTTTGACGTGGAATAGTAAAGGATTTCGTGATCCGGGGAAGCATCTTTTTGTTAAAGAGGTGATAAGAGATGACCGTTTATATTTTATTGCGTTATGGAAACTGGACGCTCGAATTTTACGATTCCTTTCTTGTCTAACTTGGCTACGGGTCAGAACTTTGCTTGGTTCTGTTTGCCACCGCATGGTAGATCAGGGGGTATCCTTGTAGGATTAACACTCAAACACTTTCAGTTCAAAAGGTAGATAATGGTGATTTCTGTGTAAAACTCCATATTAAATCTAAACTTGACGGTTTTGAGTGGATTTTAGTCCCTGTGTATGGTGCTGCCCAGGACAATCATAAAGCTAAGTTTTTTCTGAGTTAGTCCGGTTGTGTGAGGTTGATACTTTACCAATTACCAATACTTTTAGCAGGAGATTTCAATATTTTGCGAAGAAGAGAGGATAAAAGTAATCATAATTTCAATCCTCATTGGCCTTTTGTGTTTAATGCATTTATTAAAAATTTGAATCTAATAGAGATTACGCTCTCTGGTAGACAATTTACATGGGCCAGTAGGAGAGAAAATCCAACCTATGAGAAACTGAATAGAGTTTTGGCGAGTGTTGAGTGGGAACAAAATTTCCCCTAGTCACTGTGTGGGCATTCGCACCAGCTAGTTCGGATCATACACCTTTGCTAATTGATTCCGGACAACATGCACATCGGGGTAATAAACCTAAATTTTCATTCGGGCTTGCTTGGTTTCAACAAGACGGTTTTTATGAAATGGTTTCCAGTGAATGGGCAGTTGTTTCCCAGGGGCCTCACCTATTCAAACTTGGCAAAATAAGATTAGACACTTAAGACGTTATCTCATAGATTGGGCAAAGAATCTAAGTGGAAAGTATAAAAAGGAGAAAGATCATCTTTTAAGTATCATTGATACTTTAGATATACAGGCTGAATCTAATCCATTGTCAGTTTTAGAAAGGGAAGAATTAAAACAGACACATGAATGTCTTAACAAATTGCGACGTGATGAAGAGCAAAAATGGGCTTACCGTGTGAAAGTTAAGAATATCCAGGAAGGGGGTAATAATACGAAATACTTTCACCTAATTGCGAATGGCAAGCATAGAAAGAAAATAATTTTTCAGTTGGAGCAAGAAGGAACTATAGTTGGAGGTGAGAATTTAAAAACTTACATAACTGAATTCTACAAACAACTGTTTGGGGCACCTGAGCATAACTCCTTTTCCTTGATGGAGGAGCGTGTGATGGATAGTCAACAGTTATCACAAGATGAAAACAATTTTCTCATAGCAACTTTTACTGAGGAGGAGGTCTTTGAGGCTATCTCTCAGATGGAACGAAATAAGTCTCCCGAGTTTTATCAACATTTTTGGAATCTAATCAAGGTCGATCTGATGGCGTTGTTTACACAATTTCATGGTGGCGAGTTGCCCCTTTATAAACTTAACTTTCGAGTCATTACGTTTTTCCAAAAAAGGAGAACGCTATCCAAATTCAGCAATATCGACCGATTTGCCTCTTTAATGTGAGCTTCAAAATATTTACTAAAGTAGCTATATTACGCACTTCTGGTTTAATTCATAAGGTCATTAAACCTACCCAAACGTCATTTATGCCAGGTCCACATATCCTTGAGGGAGTAGTGCTATTGCATGAATCAATTCACGAAATCAATCGGAAAAAATTGACTTTGAAAAGGCATATGATAAAGTCAAATAGCCTTTCCTTCAACAGGTGCTGAGAATGAAAGGTTTTGATCCTATATGGTGTGATTTTATCAAACAGTTTGTTCAAGGAGGTAGTGTTGGAATTAGAGTCAATGATGATATTGACCATAATTTTCAAACAAAGAAGGGTTTGAGACAAGGTGATCCTTTCTCACCCATTCTCTTTAATATAGTGGCCGACATGTTGGCTATCCTCATAGCTCGTGCAAAAGAAGAGGGTAAAGTCGGAAGTCTCATTCCTCACCTGGTCGATGGGGGGGTCTCTATTCTCCAATACGTTGATGATACAATTATGTTTCTAGAGCACGATACTGAAAAGGCTATTAACATGAAACTAATACTCTCCATGTTTGAGCAACTATCAAGTTTAAAAATAAATTTCCATAAAAGTGAGATTTTTTTTCTTCGGGAAAGCGAAAGATAAGGAGATTGAGTATAGGCAGATCTTTGGTTGTGAGGTTGATGCCTTACCAATCAGATATCTTGGTATACCGGTTCATCATAGGAAACTTAGAAATTCTGAGTGGAATCCAGTTGAAAGTCGTTTTGGGGCTAAGCTAGGTTGTTAGCGTAGCAAATTACTTTCTTATGGTGATCGACTAGTGTTAATCAACTCAGTTTTGTCGAGTCTCCCTATGTTTATGCTTTCCTTTCTCGAGATACCTGTCGGAATGAGAAAACATCTAGATTTTTATCGTTCGAGTTTCTTCTGGCAAATGGATGATACAAATAAAAAATACAGGCTCACCAAATAGAATATGGTATGTCGACCTAAAGATCAAGGAGGGCTAGGTATTGAGGTTCTAGAATTGAAAAATAAATGTTTGTTGAGTAAATGGTTGTTCAAAATTCTTACTGAGGAAGGAATGTGGCAACAAATTTTATCTAATAAATATTTGAAACATCAAATGCTAGGACAAGTTGACGCTAAACCTACTTACTCTCCTTTTTGGAAAGGCCATATGCGAGTTAATAATGATTTTTTCCGTAGGGTTTTTTTCAAAGTGGGAACCGGGGATTCAGTTCGATTCGGGGAGGATACTTGGTTAGGTAACACCTCTCTAGCACAACAATACCCGTCATTATATAATATAGTACATATGAAAATATTATGGTTGCTACTGTGTTAGCACAAATCCCTCTTAATATTACTTTTCGGAGAATTTTAAATGATTACAAATGGAATCAATGGCTAGATATATGTCAACGTCTTATGGGAGTTGAATTGTCAAATGATCCAGATAAGTTTAGATGGAAACTTACCGAATCGGGTGTTATAGTCAAGTCAATGTATATAGACTTAATGTAGGGACATACTATTTTTTACGCAAATACTAAGCTAAAAATCCCTCTCAAAATCAAAATCTTCATGTGGTTTCTCAATAACAAAGTGTTACTCACCAAGGATAATCTAGTTAAGAGAAATTGGAAAGGGTGTCAAAAATGTTGTTTCTGTAATGAATCTGAAACCGTACAACATTTATTCTTAACTTGTCCCTTTGCGAAGATTATCTGGCGCATGATCTACTTAACATATAATTTACTTCGTCCTACTAATATTACCAATATGTTTGGCAAATGGCTCAATGGGGTAGAAAAAATTGATAAGGCAAAAATAAGAATTGGAATATCAGTTGTGTGTTGGTCAATTTGGACCAGTCGGGATGATATTATTTTTAACAGACAAAAGGGAACTAATTTTTTGCAGGTTATCCGACGAGCAACATATTGTATTCAGCAATGGTCCTTTCTGCTCATGGAGGATCAACAGGAGAGTTTGGCTACTAGATGCAACCATCTTGATAAGGGGTGGCCCGATCTTCTCAGTAAGCAACGGTGGTGATGATGATCACGGGGTGATGGCAGCGGAGAAACACGACGATGAAGTGATTGATAACTTGTATGACGCAACGAGATCTCTCGATTGGTCCCTGTCGCCAATGCAACAGCTCTCAACCCTGCAAGATATTCGCAACTCCACACACTTGCGCACGTAGCCGCCGACCACGAAGCGGTAAGTTGTAACCGTCTAATTCGCAATGGAACAACAGATCACACAAGACTTTTTCGGGATCTACACAATATCAAGCAATATGGTGTAGGGATTCAATAGTTTTGCTAGAGCAAACAACTAAGAACTAGGGTTTATCTTAAACGTGGTCTAAAGCAGCTAGGGGGCGTCCCGGGCACTTATATAGGCGTCCGGGACGACTTCCGGTCGAAAAGATACAAGAATAACCGACCCAGAATAGATCTGGTCGAGACAGACTCGGACGAATCCGGTCTGGAATCCGGTCAACCGGGCCAGGGACCGGGTCGGCCGGTTTGGCATCCGGTCAACCGGTCGGCAACCGGAAAGTTCGCAAAACTCGTCCGGTTAGTTTCCGGTACGATGCATCCGGTTGGCGACCGGTCAACCGGGCAGGGACCGGACTGGCCGGTCTGGAGGCCGGTCTAACCGGGCGCTGGACCGGCCTGGACGTCGACTTCTCCTTTCACGCATGCCTCCCGCTCCTCCCTCGCGCGTCCATGAGATATCTTCATGTCCAGCTCCATGTCCAGCTTCACGTCCATCTTGACGTCCGTCTTCATGTCCAGCCGCTCCTCTACTCCTCGTGCGATGCTCGTCTCCTCTTGATACCTGATGATACATAAGTAATAGGACTTAGGCAAGTATAAAGTTCTCATCAATCAAAGTACCGTTTAGAAACAAGTTCACCTGTTGTTTAAGTAGCTTCGCACGAGCCCTTGTAATTGGTCCAATCCGAACTTCATTGGACTTGAGCTTCACAACTGGTTCATCTTCATTTAACAATGACGGAGGTAGTGGTGTAGTAGGGATGTCCTCATCATCTCCCTCCCTTCAAAAGGCGTCGACCTCGACGCTCCAAGGTCTTCTCCGTCATATGGTGTCAAATCAGCAACATTGAAAGAATTACTGACACCAAACTCATCAACTGGAAGATCTATCGAGTATGCATTATCATTGATCTTGGCAAGCACTTTATAAGGACCAGCACCACGAGGCTTCAACTTAGGCTTCCGCAGCTTCGGGAACCTATCCTTGCGAAAATGTACCCAGACCATATCACCAGGCTTGAACAACATCTCTTTGCGCTTCTTATTTATCCTTGCAGCATTGCTCTTGCCTTTCTTCTCTATCAACTCTTTAGTCTTCACATGGATTTTTCGCACAAAATCTGCCCTCTTGGATGCCTCCATATTAACTCTCTCATGTATGGGCAAAGGCAACAAGTCAAGTGGAGTAATGGGTTTGAAACCATACACCACCTCAAAAGGACATAGCTCCGTGGTAGAATGTACCGCCCTGTTATAAGCAAACTCTACATGCGGCAAACACTCTTCCCACTCCTTCAGGTTCTTCTTGATCATGGATCTCGACAGCTTGTGACAAGGTTCGATTCACCACCTCGGCTTGACCATCAGCTTGGGGATGACAAGTAGTACCGAACAGTAGCTTTGTCCCCAGCCTTTCCCCAAAGTGTCTTCCGAAGTAGCTCATGAACTTCACATCACGATCGAAACAATAGTCTTCGGGACTCCATGTAGTCGAACAATCTCCCCGAAAAACAGGTTAGCAATATGCGACGCATCGTCACTTTTGTGGCAGTGCAATAAAGTGTGACATTTTAGAAAATCTGTCCACTACCACAAATATAGAATCATGGCCTCTTTTAGTACGCGGCAAACCCAACACAAAATCCATACTAATATCTTCCCAAGGTGTAGTAGGTGCCGATAACGGAGTATACAAACCGTGAGGCTTCAGCTTGGACTTGGACTTGTTGCAAGTAATGCACCGCTTCACATACCTGTCCACATCCCGCCTCATCTTTGGCCAATAAAAATGATCACCGAGCATGAGTAGCGTCTTCTCACGCCCAAAGTGACCCATCAACCCTCCAGCATGTGATTCCTGCAATAAGAGCAAACACACAGACGATTCTGGAACACATAGTTTGTTAGCTCTAAACAAGAACCCATCGTGTACGTGATACTTTTCCCATGCTTTACCCATAACACACAAGCGGTACGGTTCAGCAAAATCATGATCGATCGCATATAAATCACATAACACCTCTAATCCAGGAATTTTAACATCAAGATGGGTTAATAGCATAGTCTTCCTAGATAGAGCATCAACAACAATATTATCTTTTCCCTTCTTATGCTTAATAATGTATGGAAAAGACTCAATGAACTCAACCCACTTAGCAAGACGCCTATGCAAAGTAGATTGGGCTTTCAGATATTTCAAAGCTTCATGATCGTAATGTATGATAAATTCTTTTGGCCACAAATAATGTTGCCAAACCTCAAGAACTCTAATTAAAGCATACAATTCTTTATCATAGATAGGATAGTTTAACTTAGCACCGTAAAGTTTCTCAGAAAAATATGCAATTGGTCGACCCTCTTGCATCAACACACCACCAATTCCAATACCACTAGCATCACATTCAATCTCAAATTGCTTATTGAAATCAGGAAGTGCAAGCAACGGTGTAGAAGTTAACAATCATTTCAGTTCATCAAAATCATGATCTTGGGCAACGCCCCACTCAAAGATAACACCCTTTTTAGTCAATTCATTCAAAGGTGCAGCAATAGTAGAAAAATTGAGCACAAAACGGCGATAAAATCCAGCTAGACCATGAAAACTTCTTACTTGACTCACATTCATGGGAGTAGGCCAATTTTGAATAGCTTCAATTTTAGACACATCTACTTCTACTCCATGCTTAGAGACAACATAACCCAGAAATATGACCTTATCTTTGCAAAATGTGCACTTCTCAAGATTACCATAGAGTTTACTATCACGCAACACTTGCAAAACATGTCGAATATGTATAATATGATCGGATTCATTGCGGCTGTAGATTAATATGTCATCAAAATACACAACCACAAACTTGCCAATAAAATCACGCAAAACATGGTTCATCGGTCTCATGAAAGTGCTAGGTGCATTAGTCAAACCAAAAGGCATTACTAACCACTCATATAAACCAAATTTTGTTTTAAAGGCGGTTTTCCACTCATCCCCTTCTTTCATCCTAATTTGATGATAACCACTACGCAAATCAATTTTAGTGAAAACAAGCAGCACCACTCAATTCATCTAGCATATCCTCTAAACGGGGAATAGGATGACGATATCGAATAGTAATGTTGTTTATCGCTCTACAATCTACGCACATACGCCATGTACCATCTTTCTTAGGAACAAGAATAACAGGAACAACACAAGGACTAAGGCTTATGCGGATATAACCTTTGTCGAGTAGCGCTTGTACTTGCTTCCGTATCTCCTTCTTCTCTTCGGGGTTCGTTCTATATGGTGCCCGATTGGGTAGCGAAGCTCCGGGAATCAAGTCGATTTGATGCTCAATACCTCGCAATGGTGGAAGTCCCGCGGGTACCTCGTCCGGAAACACGTCGCCAAATTCCTGCAAAACATTATAAACACCAAGAGGAAGATGGGTCATGTCGTTAGAAACCAAAACCGTACCCCTGTACAAGAGCACAAGAGGCATGGCCGTAGGATCCTCACTAAATTCTCTCATGTCTTCTTTGGTGGCTAATGAAACTAAGGAATTCACTCTCTCACTTTTCGTTATATCACTCACAACATTACAATTCTCTCGCCTATCTAATGAAGCATCCTCCAAGTTGACTTCAACTTTCTGACGAGACTCATTGACAATTTGCTGTGGTGTCATAGGCTGTAAATTAATTTTCTTGCCCTTGAACTCCAAGTGATATGTATTAGCACGGCCATTGTGTTGCACAGAACGGCCATAGAGCCAAGGCCGTCCCAATAGTAAGTGACACATCGTCATAGGAACGACATCAAAATCAATACAATCCTTATACGGTCCAATAGCAAACTCAACACGCACCATGTGGTTTACCTTCATCTCACCATTGTCACTCAACCACTGAATATAGTATGGATGCGGGTGCGGTAGATACTTCAACTTCAGCTTGGTACACAACTCCTTGCTTGCTAAATTGCGGCAACTCCCGCCATCAATAATGACCTTGCAAGCCTTGTCGGGACCAACTAAAGCCTTTGTTTGGAACAAATTGCAGCGCTGAGTAGATGCACTAGGCAACACATTAAGAGCACGCTGCGACACAACAATGGTGCGAGCATCAGACGGATATGCATCTTCACCATCCGTGTCATAGTCATCATCATCTGGAGCATTAGGATCAACATCATCTCCAGTCTCGTATTCATTATCCTCATTGATAATCATGACTTTGCGGTTAGGACAATCTCTCTTGAAGTGACCCTTGCCACCACATGTATGACAAACCATATCACGGTTACGCAGTAGACACATTAGAGCCACTCGTACTTGCAGCAGATTCGGACTTCTTTGTGTTAGACACATTGGAGACCGGCTTACTAGGCGGAGTAGAGTAAGGTGCGGAGCGCGTTGAAGGCGCCGGCGCCGAAGATGGTGCTGCGCGGGGTGTGAAACGCCCAGCTCCTGTAGCTCGACCTTTGATCTTTGCTTCATCCGCCAACTGTGATTCAGCTTCTCTTGCATGATGTAACAATTGATTCATATTGGTGTAGCTGTAGTGACGAACAATGCCTTTGATATCATACTTCAAACCGTTGAGGAAACGCTGCATTGTCATCTCGAGAGACTCACGGACACGGCCACGCTCGCATAAGCATCTCCATCTCCATGTAGTATTCATCCACGAGTCTTCACACCTTGTCTCAATAGAGTCGACTTATCATATATATTCCGCAAGTAATTTGTAGGCACAAAGCGAGAAGTCATCGCCTCCTTCATGGCACGCCATGTGCGTATAGGTTGCTCACCATCCTCATCTCGGTTACGAACAAAAGCATCCCACCAACGCAAAGCGTAGCCATCAAATTCGGAAGAAGCAAGTTTAATCTTCCGATCTTCAGTATAATGTGGATGTAAACTCCACAACTTCTCAATCTTGAGCTTCCAAGTGAGGTATTCTTCAACATCAGCTCCTCCTTCAAACTTTGGTATAGAAAACTTGAGCTTACCCAAACCATCTTCCTCATGTTGTCCACGACCATTGCGGCCAAGTGGAGCCCAACCGCGAGGACGATTACCACGTGGCGCATCACGAGCATTGTGTGCGTCATCTTGAAGCTCAGGGTCTTCGTCATCTTCTTGTTGTTGTTGCGCGGTCAAATTATCAACAGCTAAACGCAAATCAGCAAGACTGCGTTGTACATCCGTCATTTGATCTTGCATTGTAGTGACGGTCACATGAGTAGCATCCAGCTTTTGGGAGATCTCTTCAACCTTCCCATTAAGCACATCGTCCTGAGCGCGGAATTCACGTCGCATCTCATTACGAAGAGCCTCATACTCCCTCCATGTGATGATATCGGCAGCACTCTTGTTTTCCTGGTTAACAAGTTTATGATCACTAGCAGACATCATTAGTAGATTAGTGCACTAAATCAAAAATATATGGTGGTACTCTCACAACTCACTCAAAACTGATAAGAAAAGGAGATCTTATCGTTCCAAAGTAAATTAGTGTTGCTTACCACTTGTAGTAACAACTAGTGCACGGATGTAGCGAAGCGAATATCAAGGGTATAAGAACAAATCACACGACAAAGCAGGGTATATGTGGGGCTGTAGGTAGGCTACCTATTTGCACCAATAACAAGCTCTAGAGCTGACCGTAGACAACCAATGATACTCACACAAGGCGATATAATGGGGCAAGGCAACTATATGTAGGAAAAGGTTGCAATGCACTAGAGAGACGCTAGCAAAGCTCAACGAGACAGGCACAAGATTGCTCAACTACGGGTGCAGGAAAGTAAACTTAGGCCTTCACTTGATTCAACTAGCACTTCACTTTTCTTTTTGGATTTTTCTTTTTGTAGAACACACGCAGCTATGTAGCTCTTTTTGCTTCTTTTCAATTTTCTCTTTTTTTTTGATTTTCTGACACAACTCCTTGATAACACGGCCAACAGAAAAATGCAAAGCACCGATAACCTAACGAGCAGCCTGTCGAGCGGTAAAACTAGTCTCTTCTAGGGAAGTTCCTAGTCACGTTATCGAAAGGTTGTGTCTATGGTTGGGAACAAGCACACTGTACGCTATGTGGACTTGGAGTAACAAAAACTGACACTAGACGACAAAATAACACAAGATGATAGAGTAAACTCAAACCCTAAAATACTAGATGGAAAGAAAAGATACGCAAAAAACAACTACGAAAAGCAACTAAAACTTGAAATTAGTGCAATCTAAGGCTATGGCAAACCCTAACCCTAACTTTTTATGGCTTTTTCTGGATAGGAAAACACTCACAACTCAACTATGGGGTGGATTGTGGATGGCTTACCGAGGGAAACTGGAAATCTGATACCAAGATGATAAGGGGTGGCCCGATCTTCTCAGTAAGCAACGGTGGTGATGATGATCACGGGGTGATGGCAGCGGAGAAACACGACGATGAAGTGATTGATAACTTGTATGACGCAACGAGATCTCTCGATTGGTCCCTGTCGCCAATGAAACAGCTCTCAACCCTGCAAGATATTCGCAACTCCACACACTTGCGCACGTAGCCGCCGACCACGAACCGGTAAGTTGCAACCATCTAATTCCCAATGGAACAACAGATCACACAAGACTTTTTCAGGATCTACACAATATCAAGCAATATGGTGTAGGGATTCAATAGTTTGCTAGAGCAAACAACTAAGAACTAGGGTTTATCTTAAACGTGGTCTAAAGAAGCTAGGGGGGCGTCCTGGGCACTTATATAGGCGTCTGGGACGACTTCTGGTCGAAAAGATACAAGAATAACCGACCCAGAATAGATCTGGTCGAGACAGACTCGGACGAATCCGGTCTGGAATCCGGTCAACCGGGCCAGGGACCGGGTCGGCTGGTCTGGCATCCGGTCAACCGGTCGGCAACCGGAAAGTTCGCAAAACTCGTCCGGTTGGTTTCCGGTACGATGCATCCGGTTGGCGACCGGTCAACCGGGCCAGGGACCGGACTGGCCGGTCTGGAGGCCGGTCTAACCGGGCGCTGGACCGGCCTGGACGTCGACTTCTCCTTTCGCGCATGCCTCCCGCTCCTCCCTCGCGCGTCCATGAGATATCTTCATGTCCAGCTCCATGTCCAGCTTCACATCCATCTTGACGTCCGTCTTCATGTCCAGCTGCTCCTCTACTCCTCGTGCGATGCTCGTCTCCTCTTGATACCTGATGATACATAAGTAATAGGACTTAGGCGAGTATAAAGTTCTCATCAATCAAAGTACCGTTTAGAAACAAGTTCACCTGTTGTTTAAGTAGCTTCGCACGAGCCCTTGTAATTGGTCCAATCCGAACTTCATTGGACTTGAGCTTCACAGCATGTTCATCTTCATTTAACAATGACGGAGGTAGTGGTGTAGTAGGGATGTCCTCATCACATCTGCTAACTTTTACTCAGGACTTCTATTTCCAGGCTACTGGGTGGCGACACACTAGTAGATTGAAGAATGCTTAGTTTGAAGTTTTTCTCAATATTTCGATGGTTGATACATGTCTCAACCCTCTCTGATATGTGATGTAAAACTTATACCTTGCTGAACTCTGCTGAACTATTCAATAAATGAATAGGTCGTGTGCATCGTATTGATGCAGAGGCTGGGCGATGCCCCTTTTCGAAAAATAATATATGCATTGGGAACACTCAACCCTGCAAGGCACATGTGAAAGGATACATTATATGGGTCTAGCTTCAATTTAACACTTCTGCTTCCCTAGTTACAAGAACTTTAAGATTTCATCATCACTGTGTTTTATACACACATATTTGATGAAATTTTGGTGAAATTGGGGGTAGGCTCAAGCCTATCGAAGCATATCTGGTAAATTCGCCACTAGTTCACAATTGACCCCTATCCCTGATGGCACTCATGCTTCCGCTTGTGTGATTTACTTGGATTTCCACCTTGGATCCGATATGATCTTTGATCCTTTCCTCCTTAGATCCGATACGATCTTTTATCCTGTATTATGTAGATATTTTTTGAGGGTCTCCTTGCCCCAGCATGGGATCTGGCCATATGTGATCTATCTTCCTTCTAGACTTGTATAGATGGAGCAAACTTATATTTGATGTGGATTATGAGTGGTGATCTAGCTTCAATGCCACTTGACACATGTCCCCCATCTTCAGACTCTGCCTAATTGCTTGCGCCATTGTTTTTCATGGGCTGGTGTTGCATATACCTCCGCCTAGGTTTAACGCGCCGCGTTAGGCCGATACCTAACACCTATGAGCGGCTAGGATATCACTTAATCATCTTTTTTATCCTTGGTTTTTTATTATAACATCAGATGGAGTTAGATAAATTAGACAAAACGCATTGTAGGATGTCTTGGAAGAATGATCTGGTGTTTGACAAAAGAAAATTTCATCTCTGCTACATGTTATCTAATTATGCATTCATTGGTTCCATACATTGTCCCATCTACAATTTTGAGCTCTTCACTGCGGCATGTATCTAGGGAGCTAACAGCAAAAGAGTTTTTTTACCCAACATGGATGGAGGAGTAGGCTACGAATGGGGTCTCCAACACCTTAGGTTCTTTCTCCTCGTGATACATCAATAAGAACTTTGTTTGAATTTTATTTCTTCTATGTTATTGATGATGTGCATTTTATAATCGCGAGGTCTTTTCAAAATATCCCTTGGAGGCAATCATATATATGATGATATGATGGTAGTAATATTGCAGGAAATAGCTTACTGACGTGCAGTTGATGGTAGTAATATTGCAGGAAGTAAAGATGCAGTAAAACAGTAAACAAGCGATGATTGCAGTATTTGGAAACAAGGCCTAGGGATCATACATTCACTAGTGGACACTCTCAACATTGATCACATAATAAAACCACTCTACACTCTCTTGTTGGATGATGAACACCACTAATTGTGTAGGGCTACAAGAGCACCTCAATGCCGGAGTTAACAAGCTCCACAACATTCAATGTTCATATTTAAATAACCTTAGAGTGCATGATAGATCAACGCAATTACACCGAGTACTAACATAGCATGCACACTCGTCACCGACAGTACTATGAAAGGGGGAATAGATCACATCAATACTATCATAGTAATAGTTAACTCCATAATCTACAAGAGATCACAATCATAACCTACGCCAAGTACTACATGATGCACACACTGTCACCATTACATCATGGAGGAGGAATAGACTACTTTAATAACATCACTAGAGTAGCACATAGATTAATAGTGATACAAAGCTCATATGAATCTCAATCATGTAAGGCAGCTCATGAGATCATTGTATTGAAGTACATAGGAGAGAGATTAACCACATAGCTACCGATACAACCCTTAGCCTCGATGGAGAACTACTCCCTCCTCATGGGAGACAGCAGCGTTGATGAAGATGGCGGTGGTGTCGATGGAGAGGCCTTCTGGGGGCACTTCCCCGTCCCGTCGGCGTGCCGGAACAGAGATCCTGTCCCCCAGATCTTGGCTTCGCGATGGCGGCGGCTCTAGAAGGTTTCTCGTACCGTGGCTTTTTCGTATCGAAGATTTAGGTCAGGGACCTTTAAATAGGTGAAGAGGCGGAGTCGGAAGGGTTACGGGGGCGCCACACAATAGGGGGGCGCGACCCCCTTGGGCCGCGCCGCCCTACTATCTGGTGGCCCTGTGGCTCTCCTCTGGTTCCTCTCGGGTGTTCCGGAAGCTTCGTGGAATTCTAAGATGCTCGGGCGTTGATTTCGTCCGATTCCGAGAATATTTCCTTACTAGGATTTCTGAAACCAAAAACAGCAGAAAACAGGAACTGGCACTTCGGCATCTCGTCGATAGGTTAGTTCCGGAAAACGCATAATAATGACATATAATGTGTATAAAACATGTGAGTATCATCATAAAAGTAGCATGGAACATACGAAATTATAGATATGTTTGGGACGTATCAAGCATCCCCAAGCTTAGTTCCTACTCGCCCTCGAGTAGGTAAACAATAACAAAGATAATTTCTTAAGTGACATGCTATCATAATCTTGATCAATACTATTGTAAAGCATATGAGATGAATGCAGCGATTCGAAGCAATGGTGAAGACAATGAGTAAACAAATGAATCATATAGCAAAGACTTTTCATGAATAATACTTTCAAGACAAGCATCAATAAGTCTTGCATAAGAGTTACTCATAAAGCAATAAATTCAAAGTAAAGGGCATTGAAGCAACACAAAGGATGATTAAGTTTCAGCAATTGCTTTCAACTTGTAACATGTATATCTCATGGATAGTTGTCAACATAAAGCAATATAACAAGTGCAATGGGTAAACATGTAAGAATCAATGCACACAGTTGATACAAGTGTTTGCTTCTAAGATAGAAAGAATGGGTAAACTGACTCAACAATAAAGTAGAAGATAGGCCCTTCGCAGAGGGAAGCAGGGATTAAATCATGTGCTAGAGCTTTTTAAGTTTTGAAATCATATAGAAAGCATAAAAGTAAAGTTTTGAGAGGTGTTTGTTGTTGTCAACGAATGGTAGTGGGCACTCTAACCCCCTTGCCAAACGAGACTTTCAAATAGCGGCTCCCATGAAGGACGTTATCTCTACCAAGCAAGGTAGATCATCCCTCTTCTCTTTTGTTTACACATGTATTTTAGTTTTATTTATGGTTGACACTCCTCCCAACCTTTTGCTTACACAAGCCATGGCTAACCGAATCCTCGCGTGCCTTCCAACATTCACATACCATGAAGGAGTGTCTATTTGCAAAATTAAGTTGCTTACTGATGAATCGAGCAAAACATGTGAAGAGAATTATTAATGAAGGTTGATTAATTGGGGGCTGGGAACCCCGCGCTGACTCTTTTTGCAAAATTATTGGATAAGCGGATGAAGCCACTAGTCCATTGGTGAAAGCTGTCCAACAAGATTGAAAGATAAAACACCACATACTTCCTCATGAGCTATAAAACATTGACACAAATAAGGAGTAATAAAGTTTTGAATTGTTTAAAGGTAGCACATGAAGTAATTTACTATGGAATGGCAGAGAAATACCATGTGGTAGGGAGGTATGGTGGACACAAATGGCATAGTATTTGGCTCAAGGATTTTGGATGCACGAGAAGAATTCCTCTCAATACAAGGCTAGGCTAGCAAGGTTGTTTGAAGCAAACTCAAGTATGAAACGGTGCAGCAAAACTCACATATGAACATATTGTAAGTATTATAAGACTTTACATCGTCTCCTTGTTGTTCAAACACCTTAACCGGAAAATATCTAGACTCTAGAGATCAATCATGCAAACCAAATTTTAACAAGCTCTATGTAGTTCTTCATTAATAGGTGCAAAGTACATGATGCAAGAGCTTAAACATGATCTATATGAGCACAACAATTGCCAAGTATAAAATTATTCAAGACATTATACCAATTACCACATGCAGCATTTTCTGTTTCCAACCAAATAACAATGAACGAAGCAGTTTCAACCTTCGCCATGAACATTAAGAATAAAGCTAAGAACACATGTGTTCGTATGAACCAACGGAGCGTGTCTCTCTCCCACACAAGCATTTACTCAGAGAATGAAAATAACAAAACGAAAATAAAAGCACACAGACGCTCCAAGCAAAGTACATAAGATGTGACCGAATAAAAATATAGTTTCAAGAGAAGAAACCTGATAATTTGTCGATGAAGAAGGGGATGCCTTGGGCATCCCCAAGCTTAGATGCTTGAGTCTTCTTGAAATATGCAGCGATGAACCACGGGGGCATCCCCAAGCTTAGACTTTTCACTCTTCTTGATCATATTGTATCATCCTCCTCTCTTGACCCTTGAAAACTTCCTCCACACCAAACTCAAAACAAACTCATTAGAGGGTCAGTGCATAATTCATATATTCAGAGGTGACATAATAATTCTTAACACTTCAGGACATTGCTCAAAGCTACTGAAAGTTAATGGAACAAAGAAATCCATCAAACATAGCAAAACAGGCAATGCGAAATAAAAGGCAGAATCTGTCAAAACAGAACAGATCCGTAAAGACGAATTTTTTAGAGGCACCAGACTTGCTCAGATGAAAATGCTCAAATTGAATGAAAGTTGCGTACATATCTGAGGATCACGCACGTAAATTGGCAGATTTTTCCGAGTTACCTACAAAGAATCATACCCAAATTCGTGACAGCAAGAAATCTGTTCCTGCGCAGTAATCCAAATCTAGTATTGACTTTACTATCAAAGACTTTACTTGGCACAACAATGCAATAAAATAAAGATAAGGAGAGGTTTCTACAATAGTAACAACTTCCAAGACTCAAATATAAAACAAAATTGCTGTAGTAAAATAAACACATGGGTTATCTCCCAAGAAATGCTTTCTTTATAGCCATTAAGATGGGCTCAGCAGTTTTAATGATGCACTAGCAAGAAACAAGAGTTGAAGCAAAAGAGAGCATCAAGAAGCAAATTCAAAACAAATTTAAGCCTAACCCACTTCCTATGAAAAGGAATCTTGTAAATAAACAAGTTCATGAAGAGCAAAGTTACAAGCATAGGAAGATAAAACAAGTGTAACTTCAAAAATTTCAGCATATAGAGAGGTGTTTTAGTAACATGAAAATTTCTACAACCATATTTTCCTCTCTCATAATAATATCCAGTAGCATCATGAGAAAACTCAACAATATAACTATCAAATGAAACATTCTTATCATGAGTCTTATGCATAAATTTTTTACTCTCCACATAAGCATAGTCAATTTTATTAGTAATAGTGGGAGCAAATTCATCAAAGTAGCTATCATTATTATTCTCATCAAGTGTAGGAGGCATAGTATAATCATAATAAAATTTACTCTCCATAGTAGGTGGCACCAAAAGACCACTATCATTATAATCATCATAAATAAGAGGCAAAGTATCATCAAAGAAAATTTTCTCCTCAATGCTTGGGGGACTAAAAATATCATGCTCATCAAAACCAGCTCCCCCAAGCAAAGAAATTTCTATATCATTATCAACAATGGTGTTCAAAGCGTTCATACTAATATTACTACCAGCATGCAAATAAGTTTCCATAGGTTTTTTAATTTTCGCATCAAACAATCCATGTTTTAACTGAGGAAATAGAATAAGAAGCTCATTGTTGTCCATTATGCCTAACTAGTGTAAACAAGAAACAAAAAGATGCAATTGCAGGATCTAAAGGAAATAGCTTCGAGCACTTACAACGGCGCCGGAAGATAGCTTAGTTGTCGAGATCCGGAGTGTGAGTGCCTTTTACCTTTCCTCCCCGGCAACGGCGCCAGAGAATAGCTTGATGTCTACGCACACTCCTTTTCCCGTAGACAGTGTTGGGCCTCCAAGAGCAGAGGTTTGTAGAACAGCAGCAAGTTTTCCCTTAAGTGGATCACCCAAGGTTTATCGAACTCAGGGAGAAAGAGGTCAAATATATCCCTCTCAAGCAACCCTGCAATCACGATACAAGAAGTCTCTTGTGTCCCCAACACACCTAATACACTTGTCAGATGTATAGGTGCACTAGTTCGGCGAAGAGATAGTAAAATACAGGTGGTATGAATGAATATTAGCAGTAGTAACGGCGCCAGAAAATAGCTTACTGGCGTGCAGTTGATGGTAGTAATATTGCAGGAAGTAAAGATGCAAGAAACAAGAAACAAGCGATGATTGCGTATTTGGAAACAAGGCCTAGGGATCATACTTTCACTAGTGGACACTCTCAACATTGATCACATAATAAAACCACTCTACACTCTCTTGTTGGATGATGAACACCACTAATTGTGTAGGGCTACAAGAGCACCTCAATGCCGGAGTTAACAAGCTCCACAACATTCAATGTTCATATTTAAATAACCTTAGAGTGCATGTGTGATGACCCAGCGTACCACTGCATGGTGTAGTACACAAGTCGTTGACATAACACAAGTGAAACACCGTTCCACTCATATTACATCTCTCAGAGTGGTACAACAGAAACATATGCGAGTCCAAGTTATGTCTATAGAAGTACACACGAGCTGATTACATAAGATCAACACAACCTCCTACTTTACAGTGAGGTAAAACTTCAAATAAAGCTCCGTAAGAACGACTCGTAGTCTATCTTATTACTAACTCAAGTTCAAGAGCTACTTGGCTTGCTATAGAAATCTAGCTACTTAGGTGCTAGTATTAGGGAAAGATTCCCTTCTATTACTAGTCTAAGTTTCCACTCTAGCTGATGCAGAAGTTGACTCCATTGACTTCTTTGATTGGATTCTTCATCTGGTTACAGTTGACTCCTTTGTCTTCGAGTTCCACGGTAGTTTCTCCTTCGGTGCCTTGATCTAAGAAGGGGGTTCAAATGGGAGGGAATGAGTACGAGCGTACTCAGCAAGTTCATATTAGGAAATAGGTGTATCATGCACGAGCTACAGCCATAGACCAGAAAGTCATAGGCGAATGCAAGTTTTCATAAACATTTCTTCAAAAGGTTTATTTTATTCTGAAAACTATGCCCGTCAGTCTTCACAGGTTGACCAGAACTTCATGGAGTTCCTTTCCTGCCGCGTTCGCAGTTCCCTTCCCGGAACAGGGAGTGACAAGTCACAATTCAGCATCCTCTCGCAGAGGTGCGTTACTTTTCCCATAAGAGACCTTATCCTTGTTGCCAACCGGGCGAATTCTTTCCCGTCCACACTTCCTTTGGTGTGAGGCCAGGTGTAAGATCCAAGCCCACACCGCCTTCTCCGCGACTCGCAAACCCACCCTTTTGTCCAACCGTACACCCCCGTAGACTTCTCCCGATAATACGGCTTTACTCACGGTGTACTCCGGACAATCCTTCATAGA
This sequence comes from Lolium rigidum, assembly GCF_022539505.1. NCBI lineage: Eukaryota > Viridiplantae > Streptophyta > Magnoliopsida > Poales > Poaceae > Lolium > Lolium rigidum. Next base: position 104,041,166 of record NC_061508.1, on the reverse strand, counting down.
TTGTAGAGCTTATCATCACTAATGGATGGGGATTTAAAAGGATATCCCAACCTATTGCGGCGGTGCCTCCAACACCCCACCGGCTCTGACGGATCCGTTGGCGTGCGTAAGGGAAAAGATACTGGCTGGCTTCCCCGCAGCCATTATAGATCTTATGGTCAACGCGATATGTACGGCGCTAGAATCACTGGACGGCATTGGTACTTAGTCCTAGATGAGTAGTACCCATGCAATGGAACCTCCACCATATCAACACATACCATGGTTCCATTGCCTACCACATAGTCATATTCATAATTGTAAAATAATACTTTGCTTTTCAATGCATGAGTGATAAGTATAGTACTTTGCATATAGTTTGATACAAATAATCAAATGACATGAGCAAGCGATGAACTTGCCTTTCTTGACTGCAAGATTATGCAGGCAAAAGCTTCGATACGTGAGAACTCCAAATGCTGAAATACCATCATCGTCCGGTAAGGACAATGTTTAAAGAACTGGCGAAGATGCTATAATGCATAGTATGAGATGCAATCGTCCCGAGCGTAACCTAACCTCGATGATTTAGGATATATGAGTTGTAAAGATTTCTTTAAATTTGGTTGCAATTTTAGAATGGTTCTCAAACAAGGTTCTTATTAGGGTTTGGTTATATTAGCATCATAATCAAGTGATATAAGACATCATAACAAGCACACACATAAAGAATAGTGGTGGAACAATATGTAAAGAACAGTGGTCAATTTTTAGGTTCTACAGGACATGGTTGATGATTATTTATATTATACTTCAAAAGAATAACTTTTGAAGAACATGTTGATTTAGAAATAGTAAGTACTTTAAATAGGAATTAGGGCTTCTATGGTTTGATTAACATTTGTTCTTCTCAAAAGAATAACTTTTGAAGAACAGGTTAAATAAGAATATGAACTACTATACATAGGAGTTATGGCTTTCTAGGGTTTACTATTGGATTCATTTAGTTCACTAAGTAATGCTTAATGGCTTCTAAACTAAATGGTTTCTTATTTCTTTAACAGGGTTGGATAGGAGCATGTGTTGTGAATTGCTACACAAGGTTGATACTAGAGTTCATCATTATAGTTCTACTAGGGTTTGATTGTTGAGGTTGATCTTAATGGTATGGTATATAGGAGTGGTGATCAATGGTATTAATCCAATTAACAAGTTAGGGTTTATACCTAGGTGATACTAGTGGATCATATAGGTTTTAATTAAGAATAGGAACATGAAATGATAGTCTCATGTGAATTGGTTCTATGTTGGTGGATCATATACATGCATTCATATGTTACTCATCAAGGCTCTACATGTAAAGTTGAAGTGGCTAGGATCACATGGGTTAAACCCCTAGGTTTTTAGGGTTGCACTAATTTAGGATGATCACATGAAATAATAGGATCAAAGTCTTACTCAAATTGAAACTAGGGTTTCTAAATTATGATCCAATTCTTAATGTAATACTTGGTACTAGAACTAATGTGATTAAGTACTTGACATAGAGTTATTAATAATTTTAACATGCTATTAATTTTTAGAGGGTTTAAGAATTAAAATAATTACTAGTTAGGGTTTAATTAGATTTCAGGGTTTCCTAATCATTGTTAGGTTTTAAAGTATTTAACTTGTTAACTTAAGAATGTTTAAGTAAATAATTGTTGAGCTACCAAAATGATATTGGCTTTTACTATTTTCTTGAGTTATTACTATTTAAAGAAAATAAAAATAGTAATTTGCAAATTAGGGTTTATGAATTACCACTAATAATTAAATTAATGCAATTATGGTAAATAAAATTAATCTTAACATTTTACTTAGTTACTGAATAGTTAAAATTTAAATTTGAAACTTCTCTAATTATTGAATTCAAATTGTATTTTAAATAAATGAAAGAGCATAATTAACAAACTTAAAATTAAGTGAATTTTTATTTTGACACACATTTTTGTTTTATATTTTATTTGAATAGAGTTTATTTTTGTGGGCATTTTGATATATTATTCATATTTTTCTGAGTTGAAATGGATTTTATATAATTTTGCAAAGTTTCAGTATTTTACTGGAATTTGAAATTAAACGAAAATACTAAAGATACCGGTTCACACTCTAGCTACAGAGACTGACCCGTGGGGTCAAGTCCAGCGTGGCAGCCACGTGAGCAAGACCAAGTCAAAATGTTTGATCGGCCCGGGGGCTCAACTCCGGCGGGCAGACTCCCGACGACGGCGGCGCTAGGGGGTTCCCGCGGACGTGCGACTAAGCCTAATCGACGCAGTACTACACGCTGAACCAAACGGTGGTGGTGCCTCCGCCAAATGGTCACCGGAGTTGCTCCAGCGAGCATCATCTGCGGCGGTGCTCTCCGGCGAGGAATCGAACGCGAGCTACAGATGATTCTAGGAAACGAAAGTAGGCTCTAAAGATGCGGAATCTCACCGTTAAGTTCAAGGTGTGGTCGGCTCCGGCGATGGTCGACGGAGACGACGGCGATTGATGCTTTCCCGGCGAACCCGAGGGAAAGGGAACGATCAAATTCGTCTGGCTCCGAGCTCCCCTTGACGATTGCTTGCACCCAGAGGCTCCTCTCGACGAGGCGCTTCCAATGAACCACTGCACGGAGCTTGGGGTGGTCTCCTCCGTCGAACTCGTCCACGACGCCGGTGACAGTAAGCGGATAATGGTGAGAGATATAGAACGTCTGAGAGAGAATGGTTGGGCAGCGAGGTACTAGGGTTTCCTGGAGAAGCTCTTGGCCTATTTATAGAGCTCGGCGAGGTCAAGATAGGAAGTTCACCGCCGGCGACGGCCGAGATGTTGCGGTGACATTGTTACTGCAAACGAGCACGAATCGGGACGCATTTAGGATCATACAGATGTGAAGAGGATTGGACGCGGTTCTGAGATGATGGGTGATGTCCAGGCCATCCTTATCATCGACGAGGGACGTGGCCGGCGAGCTCGTCGCGCTGTCGACCCTAGAGAAGACGACGGTGCTTCTTTTCTTGTTTCGCACGATTTTTAAAGCAGGCGAAACGGTAAGTGGCTTTGGGCTGGGCCGCGTCTGGGCTGCGTTGGCCTGCTTCGGCTGGTGCGGAACTGGGCTGCGACGTGGTGGTGATGGGATGCCACCAGGGTAAGTTTCCCTCCACTTCTTATTTCAAATTTTCATTTCCTGTTTTTATTTACTGATTTAAATTTGCTATTTGCTTTCAAATTTGAATTCTGTCTTATTTTGCAGGTCCTAAATTATTTGAATATCAAAACAATTTGATATTCATGCTTACTGTATAATGTTGTTGTTTAAACAAACATTTAGTATTTGATTAAATTTGTGTTGTTTGGAGGCACAAGTTAAAAATGCAAATAGATATGAATTTTAGGGTTCAACTCAATTACCTTTTAAATTTAGGAATCAATTCTGTTTTAAAAGATCTGAAATTGAGAACATGTGAATGGTGAACATATTCTATTTTGTAAGTGTTTAACCATATTGATTATTCACATATTATTTAAGTATGACTAGGGTTTAACAAATGGGAAGGAAAATGGAATTGCTTTATGATTTCATGTGGAAAATTACTTCTAAGGGTTTAAGAAAATGGTTTGATGAACTCTATCTTTAATAATCTTGCTTAGCAATTCTGGCTTGGCTTACTTGAAATAGATCCTAAGCTCATCATGGTTAATTTAACTACTTATATGAATACTATTTTATTTGGTTCACTTAGGCCAAGTATTTGGATAACAAAGTAGAATAGGGTATTGGTTTCATTCTATTCACCAAATGACATTTAGGCATTAAGCATCTATGGCTTGATTTATAATTGGGATTCAGGGTACACAAGTTAGGACATATCATTTTATGTAGATTGAATTCTACTAGAAAGGTTTAGATTTTTGGGAATACTTCACTAATTGAAGTATTAAATAGGAATAAGGCATGGCAGGGTTCTACTTATGATCTAAGTAATACTTGGATTGAAACTCAAATTGGGTTTAGGGTTTTAGTAGTGATCCCCAAGTGATACACAACTAGAATTAGGTATGAACATAAGCTTGGTTATGTTTAATTGGCTAGGGTTATCCTCCTCACTTAGGTAGAATTATTGTATCAAAGCAATGCTAGGTTTGTCTCAAATGTTTGGATAGGCAGGGTTTAAAACTAATATCCTAACTACTCTATACAAGGCATGAGTATTGGTTTGGTTAACTACTAATGAGTTACTTATTATTTCAGGAGAAGAATGAGATCTATACCTCACATATATAGGTTTAACTTATCATCTCAATTTATAAAGTAAGATCATGCATTAGACTTGATCCACTTATTCCTCACTAATCTCTCTTTATTATTCCTCCCATCATACTCACTTAGGTTCTTAGGGTTTATGATTATCACCCAATTTGTAATGATCAAGGTATTGGCCTCATAACAATTCATTAGTGAATTAAGGTTCTCTCTCCAAGATCAAGTATAAGTCCATATACTTGAGTATACCCCTTTAATTTGAGCTCTTCTGAATAGATAGGGTTTCTCTAGGGTTTATGATCATTACCTAGTTGTAATGATCACAACACTTGTCTCACTATATTTACTAGAAGAATAGGTTCTTACTTACTATCAAGTGTTAGCTAGATCAAGTAGGGTTTAATACTTGACTTATATTTCTTGTATTATTGGTTAGTATCAATCAGTACCTCACTTGGTTAAGTTTTAAATATTAAGCTAGGTTCTATTGAATGCATAATATAAGCATATGAATAGTTCTCTCCTTTCTCTAGGTTTAATGGTAGGAGTTGGGAAACAAGGTTGGAATGGTCAAGGTTAATGAAGAATGAATATGTATGTCCTTGGCTTGGGTTATTATTATAGTTGAAAAGATATACCATGTGACTCATGGTAGGAACATTTATTTAGTAGAAGACATGGATAAGCTAAGTATAGAATAATGTTTTTAATTAATTGTGTTCTTTGATTTAGGAGTGAATAATTATTCATGTGTTGTTGTAAGGAATGGCATGTTGAGATCCTTTATAAAAATCTTGTAGTTGATCCTTACTTAAGGTGTTGTTTGTTATAAATCTACTTCTATTTGATCTAACCCATAGATCAAATTATCTCTACCCAAAACAAGGTTTTAGCAAAGGTCACAGTGAAGTTTATAGCGCTTGACTTGATGATCTACTTCAATTCCAGCAAGTCAAGTGAAACTTCGAGTCATCGTGGTAAGTTTTATTTGAAGCGCGAAAATTCCCCGGATTTTCTATGCATGAATGCAATGCACACTTTGGTGTTCTCTAATTTTATTGCCTCTAAACCCGGGATATTACAGCCTCTCTCCTTAAACCGAACTTCGTCCCGAAGTTCAAATGCTCTCATGTTTCGGAATGTTGAAATGTCTTGAACAGATCACCATCCTTCAACTCCATGGTGATCACACTAGATATAGTGAAATATAACCCTTGTCCAGATCCTTCCGGATTCTTCTAATATCTGGCACTGATACTTTCTTCAATTCTATGATTTCTTCCAACACTCTAAGCTTATAGGCTTACTATCCAAAAATTCTTGGATTAAGACATCTTATTGTGTTAATGGACTTTCCTAATGGTTGTGGTGACATCTTCCTATTTGGGTACTCAAAGCTTGGTTCTACCAACTGCGATAATCCAATTACGGTGTAATATGGCACTACGATTTACCAATTGCGATACTCAAACCTTAATTTTAAAAGATTTATTTAAGGTAGGGTATTGTTTTCCCTTACTACCATAACGAAAGTAATGGTACTTGGTAAGGTATTACGATAGGCATGGTCATGGTTGTTTAGTCCAACGAATGGATTAGACTCATTTAGTCCATCCAATCATGGCTTCTAGTTTTAAGCTAGTTATCTTCCTTTTGGGTTCTTTAGGTTCCATGAAAGGAATCTTTCTAATAATCATTAGTTTTGGTATAGTCAAACCCTTCGATCTTTTGTTTTCTTAGGCTTTGATTGTCCTCCGATATCTTCTTCATCCAACTTCATTTTCTAATACTTACTTAAGTTCTCTTGGTTTTGAGTAATTACAATTACCCACTTAAGTTAAGGTCTAACCCTTACTTCTTCGAGATATAAACCTCGGCTTCTGGTCTGACAATCTCCTGAGAGTACTTTTACATGGGTACTTCCCAACAACCTTATAAAAATAAGATCGGACTTCCTCTCAGTTCAGACCTTTTTCTCCGTCTATCATACTCCAAATCATATTTTAATACTTCTCCTTCAACCTTCCTCTCCCCCTTGGAGTTTACTAATGATCTTCAAACTTCCTTTCTTCTAATCATTAAACTCCAAGGTTAGAAGTTTAGTCTTGGTCTAACTTGTAGTTTGTACTTTTCTAGAGTCTCACGAAGAATTCTTTGTGATGTATCCACTCAGTTGTGGGTATCCATTATGAATCCTCCAATTAAAAAAAAATTTACCAGCTACGAGAAACCAGCTATGAAATACTAGCTGCGGAATCCCCCTTTCTTTTAGGTAAAGAAATGTTCAGGCTGTGGCTATCTGGTACCAGCTGCAGACTACCTAGTACCAGATGTGGCTTATTGGATACCAGCTGTGGCTATGTTGTGGTTTTAGGCAATATCTACCTACCAGCTGTGGCTTCTTACAGTTTTAGTTAAGATATACCTCACTTCACATACTTTCTCTTCATGATTATCCTATATCAGCTGCGGTCTGATGATACCAGCTGCGACTTCACTTGTCTATTTTCCTTCTTCTAAGGTTTGTTTTACAAGATAACCACTTGTTGACACTATGAAAATAGTATCTTAAGTGACTTCACTTGCATTCCCTTCTTCCAAAATGAATACAGCTCTACTTCTACTACTCCATATTCACTACTTTTCTCACTTCCTAATACTTCCATGTTGAAGTACTCCTTGGTTAAGGATAGAAGTGAGTTTTGATTTGTCCTTCCTTCAGAGTATTGTGGTTACTTTCCACAACTTTTACTTCCTTCTTCTAGTGAACCTTCATCTTGACTTCAAAATCTTCAGAATTCGTCACTTCCTCACACGAATACCTTTACCCTCTAAACCTATAACATCAAGTAAGAGCTTGATATAGCAACATGCATTTGCATATCAAAGTCAAACTTCATGTATGGATCTATTCAATCAATGAAAATCCAATAAAATCCAAGAAGATTCAGCTTTGTGCTTATAATACACATCCGTATATGCCTGAATATAATAATTGGGTAAGACATCCCTAAACATCAGGCTCAGATGTTTAGTATATAACACCACATAAGATAGGTTTAGGTTGTGATAGTTAGCACAATACGTGAATTTCTACTATTTGTCTCAACATTTATCTTAATTGCACATTTGCAATGAGACAAACTTGAAACAAAATGGCCTGGGATAGTTGAAGTTAACCTAGTTTTCTTTGGAAGTACTAACAAAATAGTATACCATATATATGTGCTATTGAGGACTACCTCCTCAAATACCATTAGTTCTAACATGTCTACTCTAAACATATGATTGTTTAGAACATACTACCCATAAGTCTAGGATTTCTCTATGTGATATGCTTTAAATAAGACTTCTTTAAATTAAGGACTATAGTTCTAACATACTTGGTACAGTTATTAGGATTTTAAGGCCTAAGCTTTCGAACTATTCCTTAAATCCTACTCCTCATCATACTTCTGTTATCGTACTTATGATGTTCTACTCCCTCACATCATGATTCTCAAGTGAATCATATATGATTACAACTTTACCATGAAAAGTAAACTTGCATAACTCCTATCACTCTTCCTTACCTCCTATGATTGACTCATCATAGACATATACTACCTTATATTACTTATCTTCATTACTTAACATCAGTCATTAGACATTTTAAATGACTCTTACTTAACCATAACTTGTGTTGGTATACTTCTTCCAATAGGATGTCTTCCTTGTGGTTGTATCCTCTCTTTGGACTACCATGTATTGTATACCAACTGTGGTCTACTACCACCCTTTATCTTAAACTTCAATGGTGTTCTATTAATTTGGAATGAAGCAAGATAACTAACTAACTTCATTTAAAAAATATAGATAAGAAAGAATGACTCAAGTGTGTCAGGATTATTCTCAAGTGAATACCCATCTTAAGTCAAAAGAATAGTTGGTTTGGCATAGTTGACTTAGCTAATACAACTTCCTATAGACACTACCAAACCTATAGGTCTCCTTTAAAGGGTTTTAATCCTAGGGTCAAAGCATTTTCTCTGATACCAGCTGTGATGACCCAGCGTACCATTGCATGGTGTAGTACACAAGTCGTTGACATAACACAAGTGAAACACCGTTCCACTCATATTACATCTCTCAGAGTGGTACAACAGAAACATATGCGAGTCCAAGGTATGTCTATAGAAGTACACACGAGCTGATTACATAAGATCAACACAACCTCCTACTTTACAGTGAGGTAAAACTTCAAATAAAGCTCCAGAAGAATGACTCGTAGTCTATCTTATTACTAACTCAAGTTCAAGAGCTACTTGGCTTGCTATAGAAATCTAGCTACTTAGGTGCTAGGATTAGGGAAAGATTCCCTTCTATTACTAGTCTAAGTTTCCACTCTAGCCGATGCGTAGTTGACTCCATTGACTTCTTTGATTGGATTCTTCATCTCGGTTACGCTTGACTCCTTTGTCTTCGAGTTCCACGGTAGTTTCTCCTTCGGTGCCTTGATCTAAGAAGGGGGTTCAAATGGGAGGGAATGAGTACGAGCGTACTCAGCAAGTTCATATTAGGAAATAGGTGTATCATGCACTAGCTACAGCCATAGACCGGAAAGTCATAGGCGAATGCAAGTTTTCATAAACATTTCTTCAAAAGGTTTATTTTATTCTGAAAACTATGCCCGTCGGTCTTCACAGGTTGACCAGAACTTCATGGAGTTCCTTTCCTGCCGCGTTCATGCTTCCTTCCCGAACAGGGAGTGACAAGTCACAATTCAAGTATCCTCTCGCAGAGGTGCGTTACTTTTCCCATAAGAGACCTTATCCTTGTTGCCAACCAGGCGAATTCTTTCCCCGTCCACACTTCCTTTGGTGTGAGGCCAGGTGTAAGATCCAAGCCCACACCGCCTTCTCCGCGACCGCAAACTCCACCCTTTTGTCCAACCGTACACCCCCAGTAGACTTCTCCCGATAATACGGCTTTACTCAGGGTGTACTCCGGACAATCTTTCATAGATCGTAGAGCTTATCATCACTAATGGATGGGGATTTAAAAGGATATCCCAACCTATTGAGGCGGTGCCTCCAACACCCCACCGGCTCTACAGATCCGTTGGCGTGCAGAAGGGAAAAGATACGGCTGGCTTCCCAGAGCCATTATAGATCTTATGGTCAACGCGATATGTACGGCGCTCGAATCACTGGACGGCATTGGTACTTAGTCCTAGATGAGTAGTACCCATGCAATGCAACCTCCACCATATCAACACATACCATGGTTCCATTGCCCACCACATAGTCATATTCATAATTGTAAAATAATACTTTGCTTTTCAATGCATGAGTGATAAGTATAGTACTTTGCATATAGTTTGATACAAATAATCAAATGACATGAGCAAGCGATGAACTTGCCTTTCTTGACCGCAAGATTATGCAGCAAAAGCTTCGATACGTGAGAACTCCAAATGCTGAAATACCATCATCGTCCGGTAAGGACAATGTTTAAAGAACTGGCAAAGATGCTATAATGCATAGTATGAGATGCAATCGTCCCGAGCGTAACCTAACCTCGATGATTTAGGATATATGAGTTGTAAAGATTTCTTTAAAGTTGGTTGCACTTTTAGAATGGTTCTCAAACAAGGTTCTTATTAGGGTTTGGTTATATTAGCATCATAATCAAGTGATATAAGACATCATAACAAGCACACACATAAAGAATAGTGGTGGAACAATATGTAAAGAACAGTGGTCAATTTTTAGGTTCTACAGGACATGGTTGATGATTATTTATAGGGATTTCTATTTTCGTGCCCTCGGGTCCTTAGTTGTGCTCAGTTTTCCCCAGCTCCTTAGTTTTTCCTCAGTTTTATCCAAGCGTTTGTCTGAAACCATCACACGTGATGTAACGGCCGGTTGCCCGACGGTTGACCGTTATCTTCCGACTAGTGGGGCCACGTAGAGCCCGCAAAGACACGTCGGACCATCCATCTTTGTTTGACCGTAAGCATCGCCGTATCCCCGACCAAAACGCGAACGAGTGGGGCTTCGGTATATCAAATGACAAGTACGGCCATGACGCCGATACAAGGGGCAATACACGGGTAGGATTAGATTTTTAAACGGAGCTCTACAGTGATGGCACGGAGGAGGTGGCATGCGGGGTGCCGAGATGAGATCGACGTCCACAAAGAACCGCATGAGGCGAGACCGTACGCATTAGATAGATATGAACTAGACGCGTTTAACCATGCAAAGAAGAGAAGAAATGGTCGACGACATCGACGACCACCTCAAAACTTTGACTCGACCGTGTCGGACACGAACGCGAGCAATGTAGAGAAAACTAGTGTCTCTCCTTTCTCGGCGTGTATAGGTGGGTGCTAGGAGAGTGTGGTGGCGAAGGGAAAGACCTCGCGGCGGTCTCGTGGCGTCCAGCATAGCGGAGTCGGCGTGGCCGTGCCCACAGCCGGCGTGCATGCATGATCGGCATTGGCATCAGCATGTACGTTCGGCATTGGCCTCGGCGGTATCTCCGGTGTGTCGCTGATCGAATGAGGGGACGGGATTGAGGGTGCATCCCGACGTTGACCTAGCAAGTGGCGGCGAGCATAGCCGCTTCGACCATGCCGATATCGGCATCGGCATCGTTTGGAGGCCGTGGTGCTCGAATCAAGTTGGGATTTGTTTCTTGTAGGCCAAAATGAATTTGAAACAAGTTTCATGTTGAAGGTTAGGTAACGAAAGTTTGTAACTATCCCAAAATTATACTAGCGCCATGGTGAGGTTCTTTTTGATAGAGCTATACGGTTGGGCAAACTTTTTTGACACTTTTTAGATAGGGTTCCTTGTTGTTACACGTATGGCATCATGTATGGAAAATTTGGGGTCATTTGGAGATGTTCGAAAAAATCACTTTGCTTAAGCGCATGCCGTTTCGTCTCGCTGAAACCAGCTTTTCTAACAAGGTGATTTTTTCTACCTTCTCTAAATAACCTCAAATTTCATACAAGCTGATCTTCTATACATAGATAGATAGATTGTTTCGTTTTTACATTTTTCGAACTTTTTATTTCCCTTTACAATACCCAATTGATTTTCGGGTCAAAACCTCGAAAAACAAGCATCATGTATGGCATCATTTTCACCCTAAATTTTCTCGAAACTTTCCCTTTTAGATATTCCTTGTTGTTATAGGTATGCCATCATGTATGCCAAACTTGGTTAGGTCTCACTCGAAACCAGCTTTTGTAACAAATTAGGTTTTTTCTGCGTGAAAAGTAATGGCTACAACAAATTGTTGATGGTTTATCATTTTTTTGCGTGAAAAGTAATGGCTACAACAAATTGTTGATGGTTTATCATTTTTTGCGTGAAAAGTAATGGCTACAACAAATTGTTGATGGTTTATCATTTTTTGCGTGAAAAGTAATGGCAACAACAAATCGGTGATGGTTTATCATATTTTTGCGTGAAAAGTAATGGCAACAACAAATTGTTGATGGTTTATCATTTTTTGCGTAAAAGTAATGGCTACAACAAATTGTTGATGGTTTATCATTTTTTGCGTGAAAAGTAATGGCAACAACAAATCGGTGATGGTTTATCATTTTTTTTGCGTGAAAAGTAATGGCTACAACAAATTGTTGATGGTTTATCAATTTTTTGCGTGAAAAGTAATGGCAACAACAAATCGGTGATGGTTTATCATTTTTTTTGCGTGAAAAGTAATGGTAACAACAAATCGGTGATGGTTTATCATTTTTTGCGTGAAAAATAACGCCTAAAACAGTTTATAATTTTTAGCGCGTGAAAAATAATACGTAAAACCGCCCTTCAGCAAGCTAATTAACCGCCAACGTAGAGAGAGAGGGGTTATCCTGCCCGTTCCCTATATCATACGATCAACGGTCGGTGGGCACGATCCGCGTGACATGGGCTAGACCAATCGGAGCGATGATGCACGTCTGCGAGAATTTGTGAAGAGAGAGGGCAAAACCGAGTACTATCAAGAAACCAAGGGCACTCGAGTAGTAAATAGACTAAGGGATTCAAATATGAGATTTAAAAAATGGAAAATGCGTGTTTTGTACAATGAAACCCATCTTGGCCTACCTCAAACTATTTGCAATACCAATATACATCAGTGTGAGAATTGTGGCCTCATTTAGACAAAGTATGATTTGGGGGAAGCTGTTTTGGGAAGGGCTTATTGTGGAAAACCATGCACCTTCATAGCTACTAGGTGATTTGAGAAGTGGCAATTTGTGGTAAAACTTGATTTATCTATGATTTATCTATGATTTGAGAAGTGTCAATTTGTGGTAAAGACTCCATGAGTAAGTGCCACTCTTTTTAGGATTTTTTTGCACATTAAATGACTCATTTAACTAGTTAATCTCATTTGTTGACTCTCTGTTGACCAGCCACTTGAGGGTAAAACCGAGTATATTGCACTAGCCAGTATTAGCACTCGAGGGGAAAATTGAGCACACAAAAAATGCTAGTATAAGACTCGAGGGTATACCCGAGTATATCTAAATTTCCAGGGTTAGACTCGAGGACACGTGCAATTGTTGACGCGTAGACGCGGGTCGCGGTGGAGAAGTCGAGACGTGCAATCGTGGACGCATGTCGCGTTGCGTAAGTCCAAGACGTGCGGACGTGCACCTGTGCACGCGTAGGACGCGGGTCGCATTAACCACCCCTCGCCTTTATAGACGCCTCCTCTCACCGTCTCTGTCACTCTCACTCGCTCACGCATCGCCAACTCTCTCCCACGTCCCATCATCTTCTCCAAAGCAAAAACCCTCTCCCTCTCCCTCTTCCTCTTCCTCTTCCTCCGCCGGAGAGATGGACAAGGAGAATGCCAATCCCATCGTCGAGGTTGGCTCGAAGCGCGACGCCTCCATCTTCGGCCCCGTCCCCTCGACGGACGACGCCGCCGCCGCCGCCGCCGCCGCCGCCGGTGCATCGGAGGCTGCTGCCGCCGGTGGCAGTCAGATCCCGGCGGGATGGGACCCCTACGACCCCGTGCCGTACGTCCCGCCCCCGAACCCCTACGACACCTCCCTCGGAGGACCCATGGAACGAGGTAACTACGGTTTGCTTCCTTTTTTGTTCCCCATTCCTTTTTGAACCCTATTTTTGCTGGTGTAGATGGATCTGTAGATGGATCAGTATTGGGCTAATATTTGCGCCGATTTTATTCCATTTTGTTTTGATCACTTCTTGATTTGGGGTTCGGTCTGTTCGGTTAATTTATGCAAGTAATATTGGATCTCAATCAGTTAATTTATGCAAGTAATCATGGGATCTCAATCAGTTATTTTATGCACTAATCAAAAGATATCAACCGTTTAATTTTGCAAATAATCTCGAATGTGTTCAAGTTCAGATCTAGTTCAGATCTAGAATCTGTTTCTTTGCCTATGATGAATGGTTGGGCACAAATTTTTACAGGGAGGGTTCAGCGAACCATTGCTGTGTACAAATCTGTTGTGCATGAGCTTTAGTTCGCTTACCCCTTCCCCGTAGATATATAATCATGTCCACTCTAACCGAGGCTGACTCCGTTTTTCTTAACTTTGTTATCATGTACGTTAGTCATCGTTGCAACTCATTCACTAGTTTCTGTTTGATATGGATCGGATGTCCGGCGACGACGTCGGCAGCCGACGAAGAGCGAGGAGGACGTCAAGACTCGCCGAGTGTCTGCGGAGGCTGCAGGTCGGCCAGTACATCTCCTACTTCGCCAAGGAGGTGTACAGGTGCCCCTTCCGCACCGGGAGACTCGGCGCCACGGACTTCAACCGCCTCGTCACGCATGCCGAGAACATCGGCAACACCTTCCCCAAGGTCGGCACGACGGTGAACGTCCACTTCTTCCGCGCCAAGCACGGGCGCTCGGCATGCACCTCCGCAGCTTCCGGCGGGTGGAGATCTCCGCCGGGCGCATGCCTCCGCTCAAGCCCAAGGCTCCCAAGGGGAGCAAGAGCAACAAGTGGAGGGAGAGCCGGATGGGGTAGGCGGAGTCCCGGACGTGTGCTGCTGCTGTCGCTCGCCTCCTAGTTTGTTGTTGGGATCCCTTTGTTGTTAGCTAGGGATCCCTTGTTGTTATGTTAGTATGATGGTGCCGTGAAGAACCTCGTTATTATGTTGGCTCGCTGTGTATGCAGCCTATTATCTATCCATATTATCTAGGGATTATCTATCCCTAGTCTACTATATTTTGTTGGCCGTACTTAGTTTTCTTGATTTACTATGACCGTGAATTTATCGTACATTATCCTGGAGATTTGCTTCTAGATTTAACTACATACATATGAACCGGAGGGAGTACTAGATTTGCTGCCATATTGGGCAAACAACGAGGGCCAAAAGGCACAAATAATTGAAGAAAGTCGAAATGCAAGCTTCTCTAGATTTTATACTAATTTGGTGAAAAGGACGGAGAGAAAGAGGGGAAAAAGGTGCACTTAATAGGGATGCCAATTTGGGGCCGAGAGAGACAGAACCCAGCTCCCGCTCACGTGCAACCAAACGCTTCTCGTCCCGTCCCACGCGGTCCCTTTCTACCAGCCCCACGCGACGCGGGCCCACACGACTCGGCCCCACAAGACGCGGCCCCACACGTGACGAACGGTCAACTAAACGGGAATCCTCGCCGTCCGAGCCGCCTCGCGGGTTTCAAACAAGGGCTTGGGGAAAACTGAGGAAAAACTAAGGAGCTGGGGAAAACTGAGTACAACTAAGGACCGGAGGGCACGAAAATAGAAATCCCTTATTTATATTATACTTCAAAAGAATAACTTTTGAAGAACATGTTGATTTAGAAATAGTAAGTACTTTAAATAGGAATTAGGGCTTCTATGGTTTGATTAACATTTGTTCTTCAAAAGAATAACTTTTGAAGAACAGGTTAAATAAGAATATGAACTACTATACATAGGAGTTATGGCTTTCTAGGGTTTACTATTGGATTCATTTAGTTCACTAAGTAATGCTTAATGGCTTCTAAACTAAATGGTTTCTTATTTCTTTAACGAGGTTGGATAGGAGCATGTGTTGTGAATTGCTACACAAGGTTGATACTAGAGTTCATCATTATAGTTCTACTAGGGTTTGATTGTTGAGGTTGATCTTAATGGTATGGTATATAGGAGTGGTGATCAATGGTATTAATCCAATTAACAAGTTAGGGTTTATACCTAGGTGATACTAGTGGATCATATAGGTTTTAATTAAGAATAGGAACATGAAATGATAGTCTCATGTGAATTGGTTCTATGTTGGTGGATCATATACATGCAGTCATTGGTTACTCATCAAGGCTCTACATGTAAAGTTGAAGTGTCTAGGATCACATGGGTTAAACCCCTAGGTTTTTAGGGTTGCACTAATTTAGGATGATCACATGAAATAATAGGATCAAAGTCTTACTCAAATTGAAACTAGGGTTTCTAAATTATGATCCAATTCTTAATATAATACTTGGTACTAGAACTAATGTGATTAAGTACTTGAAATAGAGTTATTAATAATTTTAACATGCTATTAATTTTTAGAGGGTTTAAGAATTAAAATAATTACTAGTTAGGGTTTAATTAGATTTCATGGTTTCCTAATCATTGTTAGGTTTTAAAGTATTTAACTTGTTAACTTAAGAATGTTTAAGTAAATAATTTTTGAGCTACCAAAATGATATTGGCTTTTACTATTTTCTTGAGTTATTACTATTTAAATAAAATAAAAATAGTAATTTGCAAATTAGGGTTTATGAATTACCACTAATAATTAAATTAATGCAATTATGGTAAATAAAATTAATCTTAACATTTTACTTAGTTACTGAATAGTTAAAATTTAAATTTGAAACTTCTCTAATTATTGAATTCAAATTGTATTTTAAATAAATGAAAGAGCATAATTAACAAACTTAAAAATAAGTGAATTTTTATTTTGACACACATTTTTATTTTATATTTTATTTGAATAGAGTTTATTTTTGTGAGCATTTTGATATATTATTCATATTTTTCTGAGTTGAAATGGATTTTATATAATTTTGCAAAGTTTCAAGTATTTTACTTGGAATTTGAAATTAAACGAAAATACTAAAGATACCGGTTCACACCCTAGCTACAGAGACTGACCCGTGGGATCAAGTCCAGCGTGGCAGCCACGTGAGCAAGACAAAGTCAAAATGTTTGACTGGCCCAGGGGCTCAACTCCGGCGAGCAGACTCCCGACGACGGCGGCGCTAGGGGGTTCCCGCGGACGTGCGACTAAGCCTAATCGACGCAGTACTACACGCTGAACCGAACGGTGGTGGTGCCTCCGCCAAATGGTCACCGGAGTTGCTCCGGCGAGCATCATCTACGGCGGTGCTCTCCGGCGAGGAATCGAACACGAGCTACAGATGATTCCAGGAAACGAAAGTAGGCTCTAAAGATGCGGAATCTCACCGTGAAATTCAAGGTGTGGTCGGCTCCGGCGATGGTCGACGGAGACGACGGCGATTGATGCTTTCCCGGCGAACCCGAGGGAAAGGGAACGATCAAATTCGTCTGGCTCCGAGCTCCCCTTGACGATTGCTTGCACCCAGAGGCTCCTCTCGACGAGGCGCTTCCAATGAACCACTGCACGGAGCTTGGGGTGATCTCCTCCGTCGAACTCGTCCACGGCACCGGTGACAGTAAGCGGATAATGGTGAGAGATAGAGAACGTCTGAGAGAGAATGGTTGCGCAGCGAGGTACTAGGGTTTCCTGGAGAAGCTCTTGGCCTATTTATAGAGCTCGGCGAGGTCAAGATAGGAAGTTCACCGCCGGCGACGGCCGAGATGTTGCGGTGACATTGTTACTGCAAACGAGCACGAATCGGGACGCATTTAGGATCATACGGACATGAAGAGGATTGGACGCGGTTCTGAGATGATGGGTGTGTAGGATAACGTTGCATAGAAAACAAAAATTTTCCTACCGCGAACACGCAATCCAAGCCAAGATGCAATCTAGAAGACGGTAGTAACGAGGGGGTATCGAGTCTCACCCTTGAAGAGATTCCAAAGCCTACAAGATGAGGCTCTTGTTGCTGCGGTAGACGTTCACTTGCCGCTTGCAAAAGCGCGTAGAAGATCTTGATCACGATCGGTTCCGGCGCCACGAACGGGCAGCACCTCCGTACTCGGTCACACGTTCGGTTGTTGATGAAGACGACGTCCACCTCCCGTTCCAGCGGGCAGCGGAAGTAGTAGCTCCTCTTGAATCCGACGAGCACGACGGCGTGGTGTCGGTGGCGGTGGAGAACTCCGGCGGAGCTTCGCTAAAGCACGCGGGAGCTATGGAGGAGAGGGGCGGTTAGGGTTTGGGAGGGGTGGCCGGCCACTCAAGGGCGGCCAGGCTGTGGTCTTGGGGTGGCCGGCCCCTCCCCTTGGCCCCTCATTATATAGGTGGAACCCCAAGAGGTGGTGTCCAAGTCTTCGAATAAGACCCGAACCAAAAACCTTCCATAGGAGGGGGGAAACCTAGCCAAGCTAGGACTCCCACCAAGGTGGGAGTTACACCTCCCATGTGGGGGTGGCCGGCCCCCTAGGGGAGTCCACTTGGGACTCCTCCCCCACTAGGGTTGGCCGGCCATGGAGGTGGGGTCCCATGTGGACTCCACCTTCCTTGGTGGTTTCTTCCGGACTTTTCTAGAACCTTCTAGAACCTTCCATAGAACCTTCCGCGACATTTTATTCACATAAAATGACATCCTATATATGAATCTTATTCTCCGGACCATTCCGGAACTCCTCGTGATGTCCGGGATCACATCCGGGACTTCGAACAAAAATTCCAACTCCATTCCATATTCAAGAACTACCATTTCAACATCCAACTTTAAGTGTGTCACCCTACGGTTCGTGAACTATGCGGACATGGTTGAGTACTCACTCCGACCAATAACCAATAGCGGGATCTGGGAGATCCATAATGGCTCCCACATATTCAACGATGACTTTAGTGATCGAATGAACCATTCACATACGATACCAATTCCTTTTGTCACGCGATATTTTACTTGTCCGAGGTTTGATCTTCGGTATCACTCCATACCTTGTTCAACCTCGTTTCCCGACAAGTACTCTTTACTCGTACCGTGGTATGTGGTCTCTTATGAACTCATTCATATGCTTGCAAGACATTAGACGACATTCCACCGAGAGGGCCCAGAGTATATCTATCCGTCATCGGGATGGACAAATCCCACCGTTGATCCATATGCCTCAACTCATACTTTCCGGATACTTAATCCCACCTTTATAGCCACCCATTTACGCGAGTGGTGTTTGGTGTAATCAAAGTACCTTTCCGGTATAAGTGATTTACATGATCTCATGGTCATAAGGACTAGGTAACTATGTATCGAAAGCTTATAGCAAATAACTTAATGACGAGATCTTATGCTACGCTTAATTGGGTGTGTCCATTACATCATTCATATAATGATATAACCTTGTTATTAATAACATCCAATGTTCATGATTATGAAACTAATCATCCATTAATCAACAAGCTAGTTTAAGAGGCATACTAGGGACTTCTTGTTGTCTACATATCACACATGTACTAATGTTTCGGTTAATACAATTATAGCATGACATATAAACATTTATCATAAACATAGAGATATAAATAATAACCACTTTTATTATTGCCTCTAGGGCATATCTCCTTCAGCCTCCCACTTGCACTAGAGTCAATAATCTAGATTACATTGTAATATACCTAACACCCATGGCATTCGGTGTTGGTCATGCTTTGCCCTAGGGAGAGCTTTAGTCAACGGATCTGCTACATTCGGATCGAGTGTGTACTTTGCAAATCTTTACTTCTCCATCTTCGATGTACTCGCGAATCGAGTGGTAACGCAGCTTGATATGCTTCAGCCTCTTGTGTGACCTTGGCTCTTGTGCATTGGCGATGGCACCCATGTTATCACAAGTAAATGATTAATGGGTCCAATGCACTAGGAACCACACCGAGCTCTACAATGAACCTCATCATCCATACCGCTTCGATGAAGCCTCTGAAGCCGCTATGTACTCGATTCCGTTGAAGACTTCGCCACCGTGCACCGCTTCGAGCTTGCCCAGCTTCATCGCAGACACCATTCAATATAAACACGTACCCGGACCGTGACTTAGAGTCATCGGGATCGGTGTTCCAACTTGCATCGGTGTAACCATTTACAACGAGCTCTTGGTCACCTCCATAACAAAGAAACATATCCTTAGTTCTTTTCAAGTACTTCAGGATATTCTTAACCGCTGTCCAGATGTTCCATTCCTGGATCACTTTGATATCTCGCTAGTCAAACTAACAGCATGTGCTATATCCGGTCTAGTACATAGCATGGCATACATGATAGATCCTCATCGCCGAGGCATAGGGGATATTACTCATCCTTTCTCTTTCTTCTGCCGTAGCCGGTCCTTGAGTCTTACTCAAGACCTTGCCTGGTAACATAGGTAAGAACCCTTTCTTACTTTCGTCCATTCTAAACTTCTTTAGAATCTTGTCCAGATATGTACTCTGTGATAGCCCTATTAGGCGTCTTGATCTATCTCTATAAATCTTGATGCCTAATATATATGATGCTTCACCAAGGTCTTTCATTGAAAAACTATTATTCAAATAACCTTTAACACTGCTTAATAGTTCTATATCATTCCCGATCAATAATATGTCATCTACATATAATATCAGGAATGCTACGGAGCTCCCACTCACTTTCTTGTAAATACAGGCCTCTCCATGACATTGTATAAACCCGAAGTCTTTGATCACCTTATCAAAGCGTCGGTTCCAACTTCTCGATGCTTGCTTCGATCCATAGATTGAACGCTGAAGTTTGCATACTTTGTCAGCATTTTTAGGATCGACAAAACCTTTGGGTTGTACCATATACAACTCTTCCTCAATGTCTCCATTAAGGAACGCCGTTTTGACATCCATCTTCCAAATCTCATAATCGAAAAATGCAGCTATTGCTAACAAAATCCTCACAGATTTTAGCTTCGCTACAGGTGAGAAAGTCTCATCGTAGTCAACTCCTTGAATTTGTCGGAAACCCTTTGCGACAAGTCGAGCTTTATAGACAGTAATATTACCATCGACATCTGTTTTTCTCTTGAAGATCCATTTATTCTCGACAGACCTTTCGGCTATCGTGTAAGTCTACCAAAGTCCATACTTTGTTATCATACATGGATCCCATTTCGGATTTCATGGCTTCTTGCCATTTGTTGGAATCTCGGGCTCATCATCGCTTCTTCATACGTCGCAGGGTCCTCATCATTGTTATCCACAATCATGACATTTAGACAAGGATCAAACCAATCAGTAGTGGTACGTTCCCTTGTCGATCTGCGAGGTTCAGTAGTTTCCTCGTTCGAAGTTTCATGATCATTATCATTAGCTTCCTCTGTTGCCGGTGTAGGCGGCATGTGTACAACTTCCTGTATCGCGCTACTCCGATCAACGAGTATAGATTCATCAATCTCATCGAGTTCTACTTTTCTTCCAAATCACTTCTTTAGTGAGAAATTCTTTCTCAAGAAAGGTTCCGTTCTTAGCAACAAATATTTTGCCT
The DNA here is from genome assembly GCF_022539505.1 of Lolium rigidum. Lineage (NCBI taxonomy): Eukaryota > Viridiplantae > Streptophyta > Magnoliopsida > Poales > Poaceae > Lolium > Lolium rigidum. The sequence continues at coordinate 104,020,264 of NC_061508.1, read as the reverse complement.
TCGGATTTGTGATAGAAAGTATACCCTATAGTTTCCTTAGGGTATCCTATGAAGATGCATTTCTCCGCTTTGGGTTCTAGCTTGTCCGGTTGTAACTTCTTTACATAGGCTTCGCAACCCCAAACTTTCGAGAACGACAGACTTAGGTTTCTTATTAAACCATAATTCATACGGTGTCGTTTCTACGGATTTTGATGGTGCTCTATTTAAAGTGAATGCGGCTGTCTCTAATGCATAACTCCAAAATGATAACGGCAAATCAGTAAGAGACATCATAGAACGAACCATATCTAAGAGAGTTCGATTACGACGTTTGGACACACCGTTTCGTTGTGGTGTTCCCGGCGGTGTCAATTGTGAAAGTATTCCGCATTTCTTTAAATGCATGCCAAACTCATAACTTAGATATTCACCTCCACGATCAGATCGTAGAAATTTAATCTTCTTGTTACGTTGATTTTCTACTTCACTTTGGAATTCCTTAAACTTCTCGAAAGTTTCGGATTTATGTTTCATGAAATAGATATACCCATATCTACTCGGATCATCCGTGAAGGTTAGAACATAACGATAACCACCGCGCGATGCTACGCTCATTGGTCCGCACACATCGGTATGTATGATTTCCAATAAGTCGTAGCTCGCTCCATCATACTAGTAAAATGGAGTCTTAGTCATTTTTCCCATCGACATGCTTCGCATCTATCAAGTGACTCAAAGTCAAGTGATTCTAGTAATCCATCAGCATGGAGTTTCTTCATGCGTTTCACTCCAATATGACCAAGACGACAAGGCCACATATAAGTAGAATTATCATTCAATTTAATTCGCTTAGCATCAATGTTATGTATATGCGTATCACTACTATCGAGATCTAACGAAATAAGCCATTCTTTTGTGGTGCTCGACCATAAAAGATATTATTCATAAAAATAGAACAACCATTATTCTCAGACTTGAATGAATAACCGTCTTGCATTAAACAAGATCCAGATATAATGTTCATGCTCAACGCGGGTACAAAATAACAATTATTTAGGCTTAAAACTAATCCCGAAGGTAGATGTAGAGGAAGTGTGCCGACAGCGATCACATCGACTTTGGATCCATTTCCAACGCGCATAGTCACTTCATCTTTCAGCAGTCTTCGTTTATTCTTTAGTTCCTGTTTCGAGTTACAAATATGAGCAACCGAACCAGTATCAAATACCCAGGTACCAGAACGAGAACCAGTGAGATAAACATCTATAACATGTATATCGTATATACCTTCTTTCTTCTTCTTGACAAGGCCGTTCTTCGGATCAGCCGGATACTTGGAGCAATTACGCTTCCAGGTGTCCCTTCTCCTTGCGCAATAGCACTCAAGCATCGGGCTTAGGGCCGTTCTTAGGTTTCATAGGAGGCGTGGCAGCTTTCTTGCCACCCTTCTTGAATTTTCCCTTAAACTTGCCCTCGTTTCTTGAAACCGGTGGTCTTGTTGACCATCAACACTTGGTGCTCTTTCTTGATCTCAATCTCTCGCAGCTTTTAGCATGCCAAAGAGTTCGAGTAACTCCTTGTTCATGTTCTCGCATATTGTAGTTCATCACAAAGTTCTTGTAACTTGGTGGCAGTGATTGAAGGACACGATTAATCCCCAGTCTGTTAGGAATCACTATTCCCAAGTCACTGAGTTTCTTCGCATGCCCGGTCATGGCGAGCATGTGCTCACTAACGGAGCTACCTTCTTCCATCATGCAGCTGAAAAATTGTTTCGATGCTTCATAGCATTCCACGGCCGCATGAGTCTCAAAAATAGTCTTCAACTCTTTCATCAACTCATGAGGATTGTGGTGCTCAAAACGTTTTTGAAGATCGGATTCCGGATCGCATAAGATGGCACACCGAACTTGAGAGTACCGAGTTTTCCGAGTCGCGTAAACAGCTTTTACTTCATCGGTTTCAGCTTCGTAGGAGGGTCACCTAGCGGTGCATCAAGCACATATTGCGGATTTCCGCCGTAGAGGAAGATCCTCACATGACGGAACCAGGTCGTGAAGTTGCTACCGTTACTCTTAAGCTTTTCTTTCTCTAGAACTCGGTTAAAATTGATTGGGGACGCCATCTCTACAACATATATTTGCAATAGTTTAGACTAAGTTTATGACAAATTGAGTTCAAATTTTAATTCTACATAATTAAAAATCTAGGTGAACTCCCACTCAAAACAATATCCCTCGCATTGTCTTAGTGATCACACGAACCAAATCCACCACACCATAGTCCGATCATCACGAGACAAGGTGTGATTTCAATGGCGAACACTCAAAGTGTTCATCATATCAACCATATGATTCATGCTCTACCTTTCGGTATCACGTGTTCCGAGACCATGTCTGTACATGCTAGGCTCGTCACGGTCACCTTAGTATCCGCATGTGCAAAACTGTCTTGCACCCGTTGTATGCACTTGTTGATTCTATCACACCCGATCATCACGAGATGCTTCGAAACGACAAGTCTTGGCAACGGTGCTACTAAGGATGAACACTTTATTATCTTGAGATTTTAGTGAGGGATCATCTTATAATGCTACCGTCGCGATCTAAGCAAAATAATATGCATAAAAGGATTAACATCACATGCAGTTCATATGTGATATGATATGGCCCTTTTTGTCTTGCGCCTTTGATCTTCATCTCCAAAGCACGGACATGATCTCCATCATCTTCGGGCATGATCTCCATCATCATCGGCGTAGCGTCAAGGTCAATGGCGCCGTCTTCATGATTGTCCTCCATGTAGCAACTATTACAACTACTTTGAAATACTACTCAACATGAAATTTAAAGACAACCATAAGGCTCTCGCCGGTTGCCACAATACAATAATGATCATCTCATACATATTCATCATCATATTATGGCCATATCACATCACCAAACCCCGCAAAAACAAGTTAGACGCTCTCTAATTTGGTTTGCATATTTTACGTGGTTTAGGGTTTTCGATATAGATCTAATCTACCTACGAACATGAACCACAACGTTGATACTAATGTTGTCAATAGAAGAGTAAATTGAATCTTTACTATAGTAGGAGAGACAGACACCCGCAAAGCCTCTTATGCAATACAAGTTGCATGTCGAACGAGGAACAAGTCTCATGAACGCGGTCATGTAAAGTTAGTCCGAGCCGCTTCATCCCACTATGCCATAAAGATGCAAAGTACTCAACTAAAGATAACAAGAGCATCAACGCCCACAAACCATTGTGTTCTACTCGTACAACCATCTATGCATAGACACGACTCTGATACCACTGTAGGATAACGTTGCATAGAAAACAAAAATTTTCCTACCGCGAACACGCAATCCAAGCCAAGATGCAATCTAGAAGACGGTAGTAACGAGGGGGTATCGAGTCTCACCCTTGAAGAGATTCCAAAGCCTACAAGATGAGGCTCTTGTTGCTGCGGTAGACGTTCACTTGCCGCTTGCAAAAGCGCGTAGAAGATCTTGATCACGATCGGTTCCGGCGCCACGAACGGGCAGCACCTCCGTACTCGGTCACACGTTCGGTTGTTGATGAAGACGACGTCCACCTCCCGTTCCAGCGGGCAGCGGAAGTAGTAGCTCCTCTTGAATCCGACAAGACGACGGCGTGGTGTCGGTGGCGGTGGAGAACTCCGGCGGAGCTTCGCTAAAGCACGCGGGAGCTATGGAGGAGAGGGGGCGGTTAGGGTTTGGGAGGGGGTGGCCGGCCACTCAAGGGGGCGGCCAGCTGTGGTCTTGGGGTGGCCGGCCCCCTCCCCTTGGCCCCTCATTATATAGGTGGAACCCCAAGAGGTGGTGTCCAAGTCTTCGAATAAGACCCGAACCAAAAACCTTCCATAGGAGGGGAAACCTAGCCAAGCTAGGACTCCCACCAAGGTGGGAGTTACACCTCCCATGTGAGGGTGGCCGGCCCCCTAGGGGGAGTCCACTTGGGACTCCTCCCCCACTAGGGTTGGCCGGCCATGGAGGTGGGGTCCCATGTGGACTCCACCTTCCTTGGTGGTTTCTTCCGGACTTTTCTAGAACCTTCTAGAACCTTCCATAGAACCTTCCGCGACATTTTATTCACATAAAATGACATCCTATATATGAATCTTATTCTCCGGACCATTCCGGAACTCCTCGTGATGTCCGGGATCACATCCGGGACTTCGAACAAAAATTCCAACTCCATTCCATATTCAAGAACTACCATTTCAACATCCAACTTTAAGTGTGTCACCCTACGGTTCGTGAACTATGCGGACATGGTTGAGTACTCACTCCGACCAATAACCAATAGCGGGATCCGGAGATCCATAATGGCTCCCACATATTCAACGATGACTTTAGTGATCGAATGAACCATTCACATACGATACCAATTCCTTTTGTCACGCGATATTTTACTTGTCCGAGGTTTGATCTTCGGTATCACTCCATACCTTGTTCAACCTCGTTTCCCGACAAGTACTCTTTACTCGTACCGTGGTATGTGGTCTCTTATGAACTCATTCATATGCTTGCAAGACATTAGACGACATTCCACCGAGAGGGCCCAGAGTATATCTATCCGTCATCGGGATGGACAAATCCCACTCGTTGATCCATATGCCTCAACTCATACTTTCCGGATACTTAATCCCACCTTTATAGCCACCCATTTACGCAAGTGGTGTTTGGTGTAATCAAAGTACCTTTCCGGTATAAGTGATTTACATGATCTCATGGTCATAAGGACTAGGTAACTATGTATCGAAAGCTTATAGCAAATAACTTAATGACGAGATCTTATGCTACGCTTAATTGGGTGTGTCCATTACATCATTCATATAATGATATAACCTTGTTATTAATAACATCCAATGTTCATGATTATGAAACTAATCATCCATTAATCAACAAGCTAGTTTAAGAGGCATACTAGGGACTTCTTGTTGTCTACATATCACACATGTACTAATGTTTCGGTTAATACAATTATAGCATGACATATAAACATTTATCATAAACATAGAGATATAAATAATAACCACTTTTATTATTGCCTCTAGGGCATATCTCCTTCAGGGTGATGTCCAGGCCATCCTTATCATCGACGAGGGACGTGGCCGGCGAGCTCGTCGCGCTGTCGACCCTGGAGAAGACGACGGTGCTTCTTTTCTTCTTTCGCACGATTTTTAAAGCAGGCGAAACGGTAAGTGGCTTTGGGCTGGGCCGCGTCTGGGTTGCGTTGGCCTGCTTCGGCTGGTGCGGAACTGGGCTGCGACGTGGTGGTGATGGGCTGCCACCAGGGTAAGTTTCCCTCCACTTCTTATTTCAAATTTTCATTTCCTGTTTTTATTTACTGATTTAAATTTGCTATTTGCTTTCAAATTTGAATTCTGTCTTATTTTGCGTGTCCTAAATTATTTGAATATCAAAACAATTTGATATTCATGCTTATCGTATAATGTTGTTGTTTAAACAAACATTTAGTATTTGATTAAATTTGTGTTGTTTGGAGGCACAAGTTAAAAATGCAAATAGATATGAATTTTAGGGTTCAACTCAATTACCTTTTAAATTTAGGAATCAATTCTGTTTTAAAAGATCTGAAATTGAGAACATGTGAATGGTGAACATATTCTATTTTTTAAGTGCTTAACCATATTGATTATTCACATATTATTTAAGTATGACTAGGGTTTAACAAATGGGAAGGAAAATGGAATTGCTTTATGATTTCATGTGGAAAATTACTTCTAAGGGTTTAAGAAAATGGTTTGATGAACTCTATCTTTAATAATCTTGCTTAGCAATTCGGCTTGGCTTACTTGAAATAGATCCTAAGCTCATCATGGTTAATTTAACTACTTATATGAATACTATTTTATTTGGTTCACTTAGGCCAAGTATTTGGATAACAAAGTAGAATAGGGTATTGGTTTCATTCTATTCACCAAATGACATCTAGGCATTAATCATCTATGGCTTGATTTATAATTGGGATTCAAGGTACACAAGTTAGGACATATCATTTTATGTAGATTGAATTCTACTAGAAAGGTTTAGATTTTTGGGAATACTTCACTAATTGAAGTATTAAATAGGAATAAGGCATGGCAGGGTTCTACTTATGATCTAAGTAATACTTGGATTGAAACTCAAATTGGGTTTAGGGTTTTAGTAGTGATCCCCAAGTGATACACAACTAGAATTAGGTATGAACATAAGCTTGGTTATGTTTAATTGGCTAGGGTTATCCTCCTCACTTAGGTAGAATTATTGTATCAAAGCAATGCTAGGTTTGTCTCAAATGTTTGGATAGGCAGGGTTTAAAACTAATATCCTAACTACTCTATACAAGGCATGAGTATTGGTTTGGTTAACTACTAATGAGTTACTTATTATTTCAGGAGAAGAATGAGATCTATACCTCACATATATAGGTTTAACTTATCATCTCAATTTATAAAGTAAGATCATGCATTAGACTTGATCCACTTATTCCTCACTAATCTCTCTTTATTATTCCTCCCATCATACTCACTTAGGTTCTTAGGGTTTATGATTATCACCCAATTTGTAATGATCAAGGTATTGGCCTCATAACAATTCATTAGTGAATTAAGGTTCTCTCTCCAAGATCAAGTATAAGTCCATATACTTGAGTATACCCCTTTAATTTGAGCTCTTCTGAATAGGTATGGTTTCTCTAGGGTTTATGATCATTACCTAGTTGTAATGATCACAACACTTGTCTCACTATATTTACTAGAAGAATAAGTTCTTACTTACTATCAAGTGTTAGCTAGATCAAGTAGGGTTAAATACTTGACTTATATTTCTTGTATTATTGGTTAGTATCAATCAGTACCTCACTTGGTTAAGTTTTAAATATTAAGCTAGGTTCTATTGAATGCATAATATAAGCATATGAATAGTTCTCTCCTTTCTCTAGGTTTAATGGTAGGAGTTGGGAAACAAGGTTGGAATGGTCAAGGTTAATGAAGAATGAATATGTATGTCCTTGGCTTGGGTTATTATTATAGTTGAAAAGATATACCATGTGACTCATGGTAGGAACATTTATTTAGTAGAAGACATGGATAAGCTAAGTATAGAATAATGTTTTTAATTAATTGTGTTCTTTGATTTAGGAGTGAATAATTATTCATGTGTTGTTGTAAGGAATGGCATGTTGAGATCCTTTATAAAAATCTTGTAGTTGATCCTTACTTAAGGTGTTGTTTGTTATAAATCTACTTCTATTTGATCTAACCCATAGATCAAATCATCTCTACCCAAAACAAGGTTTTAGCAAAGGTCACAGTGAAGTTTATAGCGCTTGACTTGATGATCTACTTCAATTCTAGCAAGTCAAGTGAAACTTTAGTTACCGTGGTAAGTTTTATTTGAAGCGCGAAAATTCCCCGGATTTTCTATGCATGAATGCAATGCACACTTTGGTGTTCTCTCATTTTATTGCCTCTAAACCTGGGATATTACAGCATGATAGATCAACGCAATTACACCGAGTACTAACATAGCATGCACACTGTCACCGACGGACTATGAAAGGGGGAATAGATCACATCAATACTATCATAGTAATAGTTAACTCCATAATCTACAAGAGATCACAATCATAACCTACGCCAAGTACTACATGATGCACACACTGTCACCATTACATCATGGAGGAGGAATAGACTACTTTAATAACATCACTAGAGTAGCACATAGATTAATAGTGATACAAAGCTCATATGAATCTCAATCATGTAAGGAAGCTCATGAGATCATTGTATTGAAGTACATAGGAGAGAGATTAACCACATAGCTACCGGTACAGCCCTTAGCCTCGATGGAGAACTACTCCCTCCTCATGGGAGACAACAGCGTTGATGAAGATGGCGGTGGTGTCGATGGAGAGGCCTTCCGGGGCACTTCCCCGTCCCGGCGGCGTGCCGGAACAGAGACTCCTGTCCCCCAGATCTTGGCTTCGCGATGGCGGCGACTCTGGAAGGTTTCTCGTACCGTGGCTTTTCCGTATCGAAGATTTAGGTCAGGGACTTTTAAATAGGCGAAGAGGCGGAGTCGGAAGGGTTACGGGGGCGCCACACAATAGGGGGGCGCGACCCCCTTGGGCCGCGCCGCCCTACTATCTGGTGGCCCTGTGGCTCTCCTCTGGTTCCTCTCGGGTGTTCTGGAAGCTTCGTGGAATTCTAAGATGCTGGGCGTTGATTTCGTCCGATTCCGAGAATATTTCCTTACTAGGATTTCTGAAACCAAAAACAGCAGTAAAACGAGAACCGGCACTTCGGCATCTCGTCAATAGGTTAGTTCCGGAAAACGCATAATTATGACATATAATGTGTATAAAACATGTGAGTATCATCATAAAAGTAGCATGGAACATAAGAAATTATAGATACGTTTGGGACGTATCAGATCTCAGGTGAAGACACACATGAATATTAGACTAGCACATGTATTGGTTGATAATGATGGTTCGCAAGTCATAGACTTGGACATGTCAAACCCGTAATGTGATCACATGTTATGAACATGGGGTTGGACTGGAACAACTTGAGAAAGAACAGTAATTATCTTCGTTCTCTCTCTATACAAAATGTGTACGCTCTTCCTTAGACATGAGATTGCCGCATGTACACAAGATGTAAATCAACCTTCTTAGGGCTTATATAATGATACATTGTAACTTGTTAGTTGTAAAGGTAGCTTTCATGTGTGTCATGCAGCATGCTGCAAGAGGCATGGTTAATCAATATGAGATGTGTACCTCTCTACATTAGAGAAATACCTTTGAGTCCCTCGGCGTGATTGGGTCTAGAAATACATGAGATCCCGATACTTATAGTTAAGAGTTAACCTAATAAGAGATTCTTAATGAAATGACCGAGAAGGATTGGTTAGCTTGAGGCTTAACTACATATCGCTAGCCAAACGGAATAACATGTACACAATGTTGTGATAGTTCGTCTGGTATGATCTTTATGTGTGTTTAGGAGGTGGCACATCTTGCTAGAGGCTGCTATTACAAGCTTCATGTCTAAACACGGTAAACCTATAGGGTCACACACTTTATGGTTTGGAGCCTGATTCAGATTATGTAGAAACCTATAAGGGATCGAGGTCTATAAAATGGACAAATAAAGGGTTGTGAGTTTTAGGGCCGCTCAATCTATACCACTCTCCACTGTAGCCCCCACCTTCACCATGCACTTGCCCCGCGTGTGGACCACCTATTAGTCTAGTGTGTGACTCTTCCACCTCGTATGTGTGGACTCCTTGGAGACGCTGCACATGCGGCCTTTGAACGAAGTGAACGGGAGGAGCTATTCGTGGGACGCGGCAATGTGGCCAGGGAATTAGTACAACTACGCAATAGGGAGTGCTTCACCGAGTTTCGCAACTATGTGTCTAGTCATAATCATGTGATCTATAGCTGCAGCAATCCTACTTTACACAGTAAAATTGTTAAATTACGCTAGTGTATTCTATTAATATCGTTACAAGATCAGGTATTGTGTTATAAACGCGACAAGCAAAAGAACGAAGAATGAACAAATCAAACACATGGGACACAATGTTTAACGTGGTATAATATCCCTCCAATGAGTAGAAATTCAATTTGGCTCCCGGGTGCGTATGCTCCCTCTACCAAGAAAATATATTTCGAAGTGTCGAAAATTTTTGACAAAAAATTCTACATGTACATCTCCACAATATATGCTTGTACGTTAAGTTTCGAGAAAAATCGATAATTTTTGTGGTCTATATTAAAAAGAGAAAATTTATGTTGTGACATGCCTTATTTTAAGCACCAAATTTTGTCTTTTTTACCCACGTCACGAAACAAGTCGCATTTTCATGAAACAACTTTGTGGACATGTAGCACGTGGAGATGTACGTGTGAATTTTTCGTTTCAACTTTTTAATATTTTAAAATGTATCTAAGATGCATTTCAAAATAAAGGGATCATATGATCCCATGTGCCAAAACACCACTCCCTCCAATGAGAAGGAAAAAAAACCACGAACGCCATCTAATAATTTTTTGCTATAACTGAAGTTACGCAACACCGTGGGTTTTCATTGAAGTGATCAACCCTAGCCTCCGATTTATAAGAGGTATTAATAAACGGTGGCGATGATCCGCGCTCCACTCGACCCAAGCGGCCGGCCATGGGTCTCGCTTCGCTTGTTAGAAGTTAGAGCATCTCCAGCCGCGTCCCTCAAACCGTCCCCCAAACCGCGCCGGATCGAGCGTTTGGGGGACGTGTTTCGTTCGTGCCGCGTTTGGGGGACGTCGCTCCCAGCCCGCGTCCCCCAAACGCCGCCTCCAAACATTTAAAATAATTTTTCTAGCATTTTTATTTCAATTTCCACAAACTAATACATAATTTGGAACGTGGTTTACACGAAAACACAGTTTGGAACATGGTTTTCCACAAACTAATACATAGTTTGAACCATGGTGGACACAAATATAAAATATTGCAAAGAAACTAAACCTAACTAGGCCGTGCATCGAAGGTTTCGTGTGTTCGCTGCTAAGAAAGAACACTCGAGGGCACACCCAGTCACCTAAACCGGAAAATCCAGCGGGAGGATGGTGCCCTTGTTGGTTCTACCGATGAGGCGAACAGCGCGAAACCTCCGTGCACGTATTCGCTGCGAAGAAACAACACTCATTCGGTCGTCCTCCTCGTCGGTGCCGTCGCCGTCCCCGTCGACGTGGTAGTCCCGGAGGCAGCGCCTCTCGTCGAAGACCTTGACGCTCATGTCCCTGTTGCCGAAGTAGGAGAACACGAGGATGAAGCCGGCTTGGAGGCCGTGGTGGCGCGCGAACTTCTCCCAGCCGATGTTGAAGTACATCTTGCCGCGCGCGTCGTAGATCGCCTTGACGATCCACCGGCGCAGCCGCACGAATGCTCCCGCGGATGCATCGTGCGCGGGCGTACGCCGCCGACGTACTCGGCGAAGGAGTCCGGCAGCCTCTGGATGCCGCGCGGGTCGCCCTTGAGGACGTGGACGAACTCGAACAGGACGTCCGGCTCCACGTCCATCTCCGACGATGATGAAGGCGGCGGCGTGGAAGGCGACGACGAGCGTTCAGCTGCGCCGCGGCCACGACCACGACCACGACCACGGCCGCGGCCGCGAGGTCCGCCTCCGCCTCTACCAGACATAGCGTCGAGTCTTGTTGAGAGATGATGGCGGCTAGGGTTTGGGAGAGAGGCGCTAGGGTTTGTGTGTGAGAGGGACGATGAGAGGCGCCCCTTTTATAGGCCGGAGGGAGGCGGAGGAGCGGTGGCGCTCATTAACGCCGGCACGCAGAGCTAGGCGCGACGGGACGCGTCCGCCGCGCCCTCTCGCGGGAACTCGCACCGTCGCTGCGCGCCAATAACTTCCGTCGCGAGGTAGGCGACGGTTAGGTTTAAATTAATTGTGCCGCCGACGGGTCGGCCCCGCCACTCCCCGCCTCGCTTGCTGTGTCCGGCGTCCCCGGTGCGTCCCCGTGGGACGGGGACGGGCTCGGGCGCCGGACACCGAATGGGGCGCGCCGGACGAAAAAGAGCTTTGGGGGACGCGGCTGGAACGCTTTTTTTGTCCGGCGCGCCCCAAATCGCTTTGGGGGACGGTTTGGGGGACGCGACTGGAGATGCTCTTAGACGTCTTTATATGAAGTTAGATTGCAACATAACATGTAGACTCTTTTTATGTAACCATCTTGATGCGACTTATTACGATTTAATAAATGTTCTGTGTTGCATGTAGAACCAACTAATACGTAAATATAATATTTAAGTGCTAAACAATATAGCAACAAAGAGCCATGGGATTAATTTACAGCGGTTGTCATCTAGTTGAGAAGTTGATGCTTGCGGGTTAGAACTACAACTAGTTAACGGCCAGTAAATCAAACATGAGATGAACCAAAACAGGAAGAAACATGACAAACTTGACAAGGACACTGAAAATGTATAAAATCAACTCCCCCAGTAAACAAAGCAAGTACAGGACGCATGAGCAATCATGCATGTATGAAGACCGAATCGCTCGGCTAACAAACCGTACTTGATTAGTTAGTTAGCCTGTTACAAATATTCCCTCCTGCACACATCGACTGAGTGCCGAACCAATCAACCAGCAGCCGGCGAGTGTGCAGTGTACTCGCTAAAATAGGCAGTGATCACCGGCTCCCTATTGGCCACATGATCGGAGCAGTTATTAGCTAGAACCCACATATCAGCATCAGCCATAAGCATCATCAGTAAACTAAGGAGAAGATTAGAGATTCCGTGGCCCGGCCGGCCTCGAGGAATCTCGGTCGCCTGCCTGCCTCGTGCGCGTCAGTGCGCGACTTAAATTGAAAGGGAGTTTGAACCTTTATTTGTCCACGAGCTGAGCACACCACTCAGGCACTGACGCCAATCTCTCCCCCGATCACTCCGGACCGAGTATTAGTTATTTTACTTTCGAAAGGTTTTCGGTGTGCATGTGCTGCGTGCTATATGCGATCGAGCGTGCGTGCGTGTGTGACTGGACACCAGCGTGTGCATGCATGCGCCCACACGCACCGCACGGAGAAGAGAGTGATTTGGGTGCCTGGAACATAGTGCATACTTCCTCTATTGTCTATTCCATATTATTTGAAGTTTTCTTTTCATTCTAATTTAAGCTTTTTTATGTTATTATCTCCGAAACCGAATACATATCGGTTTTCGTAATTCTAGGCCAGTTCTCAGTCGATTTCTATATTATTGGATTATCTTCCGATTCGTATGAGCCATGAGCTACAAGACGTGTTGCAGCTAAGATCTTTTCAGTCGTAGATAAAGCAGCAACTAAGATTCAATAACGTAACCTTACTAAGAACTACGTCAGGTCGACTAATGATTAGCCACTTCCAATATTTATGGTGAGTCTAGTAAAACTAATTTAGTGTTGCTAGTGTTGATAATAATTTCCATGAACTTGATTAACTTTAAATGGTTTGATTTAAACACAAGGCTACAACTTTAAATAATTTAGAACATAACAGATGGTCCATGCGCAAAGGGAAGGGTTGATCGATCTGTCCCGCTGTGCACTTCAGGTAGGTCGGGGTAATGCCCTGGCGCTAAATAAGTTCATTGTCAAGTTGACAACGGTTATATATGTCTTTAATGTTACATCGTATACATCATCTGTAGAGATAAAATGTAAAAAACATCTTTTTGTTACTTAACAATAAAAAAACAATACGAAAGTAAGAGTGTATACCCAATTTAATATGTGTACACTTGAGCCAGGAAACAACACATTTTTTGAAGAGATCTGGGTTTAGGGCTAGTTAGGATTAAGACAACCCCGTATTTGTCCTTGTTGTATTTTAATCCATGCATGTATTTTTTTAACATGATTCCCAAAATTGGATAGAGTTCTATTATTACTGAAATAACGGAACAACCACCACCGCTAGCTCCAGCATTCTATGTGATGCACCCAGGGTAAAAAAAAACATGAACACACGCACGCAAAAATGAAAAACGTTGCATTCCACTAGCGTTCTAGAGCAAAAAGGTGAAGGCAAACTAGGTGAGAAGTTTTCCAAACACGCCACCAGCCTGAGGATGGTACTACTACGAAGTACGAACACACCACCTCCAGCAGCAAAACAAGTATCAACAAAACCACCGACGAAAATGAATCAACAAAACCACTGACGAATGGAGTAACGATATACAAGAAGATGGTAGTTCATAATTAGTCATGTTCTTCTACATTGCCGCTGCCCTATCCGTATTCACACCATCTTTAAAGATTAACTTGCCTTTGTGAGCTTTGATCCTCTAAGTTGGTCGACCTTCAACAATGATGAATCTTGGTAGTCCTGTCTTGTCCTCACGCACCTGAGTAGAAGCAGGGATATGGTTTCGCTCATCATACTAACCTCTCGGGAGCGCTTTGAGACGAATGAAACACGAGAAACTTCAAAAATGTGACACCAACATACTAAAATCAAGACGGAAGCACGAGTGTGGGCAAATGCCGATGTCATACACTTGGGTCATCTTTACTAGGAGATTAGTTGTTTTCTTTCGTTGCTTCAGGTGGTCTGTAATAGATGAAACTTGGTCCTAAACTTCTTCTCAATTAAAGAAATAAGGCAAATCTTTTGCCTTTCTTTCAAAAAAAGAAAAGAAAGACAAGACACAAGACCACAAGCAGACATCCCGCTAAGGCAACACGATCCCCTTTCCTTTTTAGATCGTCTTTTTTCTGAGACCAGCCTCTTCTATCTTCTTCACCACCATCAGTTATGTCAACATCCACATTCCTCTGAGCATCCGATGCCTCCAACAATTGTCTTCTACATCGAGCAACATGGCTATCATGCGAAGGGCATTCCTCTGCAAAGTTTTGGCTTTGAATGAAGAGACTCCTGCTCATTGTTAGGATGTAAATTTACTCATCTATTTTATTATATACTAAAAGGATAATACGGAGGTCTAAAATAGAGACATCACGTTAATCCACATCATCATAATTATTTAATTGTTATATCTATAATTCAAGGTTAGGATATAGCGAGAGATTATTAACTTGTTTTTGGAATCCATGTCTAAAGTACGCTGAACGTAAAGTGTACAACCAGGCAACATGTTGAGATTTGGTAGCAGTTTTTTTCCTTTGCCTTAATGGATATGACATCATTTACAATAAGTGATCTTCGGATCTTCGTTCGATGGTAAGATTTTTCTCTCGACGGTAATGGTTGTGTTAGAAGATTCAAATTCTCTATGTATACGAACCTTCGGATCTTGCTTCACCAGATTTATTTGGAATCATTTCTCATGGTTGCCGTGAGGAGGATTGTCTTTGCAATATTTTTCCTGCCTATTACATCCTTAACAATGGTGATCCGTACTATCGCATCTCCAGCAATATCGACCAGGTTTTCAATTACTTTCCTTTGCATACCAATGTTGGTAATCTTCCTGATGGTGATTCACGCACATGCACAAAGCCTTAGCATTGCATCTTAAACTAAAATTGTAGGACAATCTTCATTGATATTTTCACGTGTGTGGTTTGATATTCTTCAGCTGACTTGAGAAAAATACAAATTATACCATGGAAGTAGAAAATGTCTGAATATCTCAAAAAATTACTTATTTTAGAATTTATTTTTTAATTACCGAAGACAACTCATTTATATATACAGTGTATCATTTTATTCTATAAGTATACAATACGTGGTATTGCTTATAAATATAAAACTAGTGTGAAGAACAGATTTTGTTTTCTTTTCAACACAGTTTCTCACAGATCCTCTGGTCTCTCAGGAGTTCTACATCAGGCACCTCTCCGACAGCGCCACCGCCTCCAACGAAGACCGGGAGCAGCTCCGGCGGGGCCTCGAGGCCGCCATCCAGCGGCGGAACACCGACGTACACACCGTGTCACTAGCTAACACGTCCGGTTCGGACCAAAAACACTCGTGCTCTGCACCGTAAAGGATGAGTCGTAGTACAACATGTGATGCGCGCGTGGGACATTGCAAGGGCTCGGGCTGGAGCTGTGCTGCGAGGACAGGGTGGGGTGGAGATCGGCGAGAAGATCCTCTTCGTCAAAGGAGGACGCCACCCGCGGCCAAGCTGCCGCCGCGCGAGTGCGACGGCGGCGGGTGCTGGCCGGGGAACATGATCAGGTCCTGCTCCCCTTCAACCTCGGACTCATCAGGTCATGCTCCTAGTCGTAGAGGACCATGCAATGCATCCTCCTAGCGACCCCAGCGCTAGTTCAGTCCTTCAGGCTTGCATCGTTTGTAGTACGTAGTACTAGCTAGCTTAAGCTAAGTACGTACGGTAGCTAGGGCGCGGTTCCTTTGTCAACGGCGCAAGCGAGCGTTGATCCTTGTCAAGTTCTCGGATGAAAAGGAACGTGCATGCATTTTTCGTCGCCGGTCGATAGCATTGTAAATATTCTCGATCTTGTTTCGTTCTTTCACTCTCTTTTTTTTCCACGCGATCCCAAACTGAAATGGAGTTCATTATCATTGAAATAACGGAACCAACCACAAAACAACATCCAGTTACAAGACGAATAGCATAAAATGTGAGTTCAGCAAACTAGGAAACGGGAAACGCCGCCTACCCCCAGAAGCATCTCTTTTCTTAAAAAAAAATGGAGACTTAGTGCCCGCCTCTAAATTACTACACACCGCTTTGCTTTATTACAGATCAAGTTTTGTAGCTCACAGATCACATAGGGTGGATAAAAAATCAACCAACGAAGTAAGATAAACAAATCACCTATATGCATCTTGTGGATGTTTAGTATGCAACCGACCATCCTTGCTGAACATAGCCCGTATAGCTGCCAATGGCCGATTGCACCTAGTGTCCATACACCCAACTGATCCACTGGAAGAAGTTACCATCACATGTGAATTGAGATGAAACACTCCTTTGAATAATCCGCAGAAACTTAGGTTTTGCAGCCGTGTTAAAACCAACATCATTGTCCAGTTTCAAATTGCCCAAACTAAAACACATACTCCTACTCGAATAAAAGGCTTAGTTTTCTTATCAATCCTATTTAGTCAATTACCAAATAAATTAGTAATATTAGCAGTATGTGGGATTATAGGTGAAATCATTCCTGTCCAGTCGGGCCATTTCGCATCTACGTGGCGGATCATCTTCACCATGAATCACTAGCTAGAAGTAGATATTGACTTGGAAACTTACCTTCGTCTTGTACGACGACTGAATGGGGATCGAGGTCCTTATGCGAAAGATTAACGCAAGGGGCTGGGTTTGTTATATGCATGCTTGCATAAAGTAATGAGGATCGATGCATTTGGGCCTAGGTTTTGTTAAGTAAAGCAACGGATTATTGTCATTCAACTGCAACTCATGTACGGGCGCCCTGGTTTCTTCCCGTCCAAAGTTGACGCTCTAGTTTAATTTAGTGTCGGTCAATGCATCATATGCCTGGTTCTGAGGCATCCCTAGCGAGACTACTTGCGATTTAAGTAACTTTGATACTTCTGATTGTACTATAGCATTAGCAAATAGTGGGTTTCCCTAGCAGACGCAGTGAATTAATAATTAAGTCTCCTGATGAGTGGCTCGAGATCGATTAGGGTTTAAGAGAAAAGCTCGAGACTTGTGAGTGGCTTGTGACCGATTCATTTTTTTTTAGCTCAACTCGAAATCAATTCGAAAATAAATGAGTTGAGTATGGGTGTCTAATATAGCGATTGGAAAATGAGCTGATGTGATTCATTCTTTCTACCGTGGATGAAATTTAATTAACACAATATAAAAAGGTTATTTTTTCCTTACATATGTTGTGAGATTTTTTTGCTTCTATATGTAAGCTAAATTCCAATTTTAATTGTTTTTCTTAGCTCTAAATTACTCGAATTCGTTACAAACTGAGCATGAACCAACTATTATAGTTCCACATTTAAATAGACTCGGTCTTAGCTTGCTCATTTCTAGGTATGAGCTCAGCTAGCCCTAGCCTAACTTGCTCGAACTCGGCGATTTTGCAGCCCTACTCCCGATCAGTAGCACCTCTACTCTCTGCTTGCTTGGTACAATCATTGACATGAGTGAACCGAGGCATATCACGGTGGTTGGGATGGGCTGAAGCATCCCCGCCCACCCAAGTTCGAATCTCCGTATCCGAAATTTGGTGTTGTACACACAATCACTTCTAGTACAATCGTAGCGCATTGGGTTTCTTTCACTTAAAGCCAATTTCTTTTTTACAATCATTGACATGAAAGGATGACACTGCATGTGAGACGTACATTGCTCATTAGTAGTCATGGCATGCAAATGTACATTGTTCAAACTACAGTATCCATTTCTCCTAAAGAACTACAGTGTCAGGGGAGGGCGAAGATCCGGGTCAAAGAAAAGAAGGAAAACAGTAGCAAATTTGTTTTTGCGAGAGAAGGAAATGAAAGGCCACTCTTCGAGTTTCCAAGGAACATGAGGAGTAGTGGGGGAGAAAGACCAGACACGGGAGCACTGGCGCGGCTTATACGGACGCACAGCGAGGGCACGTGATCCATGCCATTAATAACTCTCCCGAACAAAACAGTTTGCTCCTGTGCGGGCTAGTGCTAAACCTCTGAGCCTGCCACGTACGCGACAAAGCTTTTTTGTCCAGCCGCACCGCCTTTTCACGCGCACAGTTATTTTTTTTTGTTTTTAACTTTCCGTTTAGTAGTAGCTTGAAAAAAGAAAAAGAAAAAAAAACAGGGCTATGTATAGCTGAGGCAACACAAAGGTATCTCACTGCTGTCCTTTTTGGTGGCAACGAAGCCTTTCCATCGCCATCATGCGTGGGTTAAATGTTAATACTCTCTTGATCTGACTTAGCTGGGCGCTGATTAGTTACTTCACTGACTCGTTCGTTATGGTTGTCTGTTCTAGGCTAGTCCACGCATGGCTTAGTTTGCATGATTTGCACCCTGATTAAGTAAAGCTCACCAGCAGCAATGATAAAGGGGTTTAGTTACACGAGTAAAGCGGCAGGGCAGCACTTGCCTGCACGACGTTTTTTTTATTTTGTAGACAAGTTGCGATCTGAGGGTTAAAAGGTAGCAGCTCTGTCCTGCACGTCGTGGTGTTTGCTCTATCGGTACTTTTTACCACATTCTTATCATCGAAATATCGGTTAAAAAGAAAAACCGTTACAGCCGGGTGGTAAATATAAATATAAATAGTAGCTATTTTCCTTTTTGTTAATACAACATGTGATCCAGTTTATCCCGTGAAAAGGTGTACTCCGTATCAAACTCTTTTAACCTACGGAAATGTCTAATTTTCTTGCGCACCAGATATAATAAGTCTTAGTCAACTCTTTATTTATTGGATTTTCCTTGCCATTCTTGCTGATATGAGTTAAAAGTGGGTTGCAACATAGATTTTCTTAGTTGCAAGTAAATAACAACTGAAATTCCTCTAGTTACACCTAGGTTGCAACTGAGTATTCAGACCGTTAAATTTGCTTTGAGATTCATGCTACACCTAGGTTGCAACTGTGTTGCAACTAAGTGGTAACTGGAACATTATGATGTTACCGCAATGAGATTTAGTTAAATCAAAATCGACTGAAATCTAGACACATACTGTCGGGGGGAAGACCCCGGGTAGGGCAATGGACGCGGAGCAGCCGGCTGGCCACTGGCCGGCTCGCGGCAAAGGCCGGCTGAGGAGCAGCCGGCTGGCGCCGTGGCCGGCTGGTCCGGAAGCCGGTCGGCTCCGGGTCCTAGTCGGCTTGGCTACGGCCGCCAATGCCGTAGCCGGGCCGGCTTCTACAAGCCATATCCGATCGGGGGTCCGTACCTCGGACCGACTCGAGGCTGGCGAGTCTTGCACTGGAAGGAACCGGGTTGGTGATCCGGGTTCCCAAAGTCCACGCTGACTTCATCCTCCGTAAAGCGCGGGGCACTGTGGAGCAATAGTGCCACGCGCCGGACAGGCCATCATGGCTTACGACAGGCTACAGTGGCTGACGGCGACAGAGACACCTCCTCTCCATACCGCTGACCTGGGCAGCCGGATGGGACAAAGCCATGACGCCTCAACGGCTCCCGACGTCACCGCCTCGGGAAGGAGCGGAAGCCGAAGCCGGCCAAGCCGGCTAGTAGACTATAGGGTCTTATATGTAAAGTGCCGGTGCCTATATAAGCCGCACTACCCCTCTCGTGCGTGGGAGGATCGATCACTTATTGCTTTCACCTACCTACGGCGCTGCCCCGTGAGAGAGACCATCGTCTCCCTTAGCCTCTCAGTGGCCAGCCGGACACAGCTCTAGGAGCACCATTGTACTGTGTGACATCTTATACACTCTAGCAGGAGTAGAGGTTTTACCTCCACCGGAGGGCCTTGAACCTGGGTACGTCGCCGTGTCACTCGTGCCCAAACCCGCTTCCGGATACCGCCGTGAGATCTCTCAGGAGCCCCTTCGATTAGCCACCCTATGGCATATGCCGTGACGATACCACGACATTTGGCGCCCACCGTGGGGCCTTCAGCATCCTCGGCCGGTGTCTTCATCCGGACGGGCCTCACCATCACTACCGGCGAGCGAGTCGCTTCGAGGCTTGATCCGGAGATTCGGCTCCTCGACCGCGTTAGCGACAACGCCGGCCGCTTCGCCGACCGGCCCTTCCCAGCTCGGCGGCGGCGTCATCTCCTTCGGCGGCCACGACGTCTCACGCCGCCACCGTCGCACCGCCGCGCTACCCGCGGCAGGTGCTGCGCTGTGCCGCCCTCCTCCGCGAGCCGGCCGCGGCGCTCCCGTCAGCCCCGCCGTCGTGCAAGTCATGATGGCCGGCGAGGAAGTCACCAAGAACCCGCGCACCCGCGGCCCCAACCTCGGAGCGCAACGTTGACCCCAACGCTCCGGCTCGGGCCCAAAAGCGCCACCACCACCGTCCCGGCCGGGGCAAGTCCGGGCAAGCCGAGCACCCCGCTCACCACCGGCGCCGGCACCGACGCCGCCGCCGTCGAGGCGGACTCGGAGGCGCACCGCGTGCTCCTCCTCGCGCACCGAGGAGCCGGCTGCCGCTAAGCGCCGGTGGGACATCACCCGGCGCGAGTACAACCACGCCCACGGCCTCACCCCGGGCGGCGACAACCCCAGTCGAGCCGGCCAGATCCGCCGCAGAGGCCGCGACCTAGGCGCTGAGATCGACCGCGACGGCGCGGACGAGCCGGCTGCTTCCATGGAGCTGCCCATCTACAACACCCCCGACAAGAACATGCTCGCGGCCGAAGCCGCCGCAGAAGAGCTGCACCGCCTCGAAGGCGAAGAGCTACGCCGCCGCATCGCGCGGGTGGCCGACTTGGTGAAGGCTGCCAACGGGCGGTCAAAAGACCCCGTGTATGCCCGAGACCCTAGAGCTTCTCACGCTCGTGGTGCCGCAGGCAACGCCAGGGACACGGCCGAGTCCGCCTCCCCAGCACCAAGCCGGCGCAACGACTCCCGCGCCACGCATGCGACCTCAAGCCGGCCGAGCCACCAACCAAGCGGCGGCAGCAGCCGCGGCCGGGCCCCACCAGGCGGAACCGGAGCAAGACTCCGAGCCTCGACGCCCACATCGGCCGGCTCCGAAGCCGGCCGGCGCTCGCCGCCGGCCCACTCCCGGCCGGGCCCGCGCATCGAGCTCGCCGATGCCGAGATCGCCCGACCGGCTGATCGAATCCCGCATCGCGGAAGAAGAGGCGCCGGCTTGCCCCAAGTGCTTCGGGCCCCGCATCGCCAACGAGCCCGTGCTCGACGGCTTCCCGGCTCCCCGCGACACGCCTAAGTACGACGGCACCGCCAAGCCGGAGGACCGGCTGCCGGACTACTCCACCGCAGTCGGCATCTCTCGGGGCAACAAGCGCCGGGCCGTGCGCTACTCCCCCTCATGCTGCTCGGCTCCGCCCGCACATGGCTCAACAACCTCGCGGCCGGCAAGCATAAACGGCTGGCCGGACTTCGAGGCCGCCTTCATCGGCAACTTCACCGGCACCTATCGCCGGCCGGGTCGCCCTCAACAGCCTTGAGATGTGCAAGCGTGGCCCGGACGAGACGGATCGCGCGTACCGACGCGCTGGTGCGAGATGCGCAACTCTTGCGAGGGCGTGCACGAGATGCAAGCCATCGGCTTCTTCATGGGAGGCTGCCGGCCCAACACCATGCCGTGGCACAAGCTACGCCGCAGCCGAGCCCAAGACGATGGCCGCCTTGATGGCCATCGCCGACAAGTACGCGCCGGGCCGAGGAAGCCGGCAAGGCGCCGGGCCGACGTTTCACCGGCCCCAACAAGACGGGACAACAACAAGCCGGCCGAGCACAAGCCGGCCGAGGGCGGCTCACATGGCAGCCGGCGGGACAACTACCGGCGGCAAGCGCCACAGCGACCAGCCGGATCGGCGGTACGGTTCCGCCCACGTGGCAGCCGTGTCGGACAACGCGGCAGGCGGCAGCCGCCGCCGAAGCAAACGGACCGGCAATGGAAGCCGAAGTACACCTTCGAGCGAGATGCTCGACTCGCCGTGCAAGTACCACGAGCGGCAAGAACCCCTCCAACCACACCACCCGCGATCGCCACTTCATGAAGCGGCCGACAAGCGGCGAACCCCTCCCTCCACCCCCGCCTCCTCCAGCCGGCGGGCCGGGTGGTCAAGGCGGCGCAGAGAACGCCAACCTCGAAGCACCACGAGGCTAACCAAGTGCACCATGGCCGATATCCGGCCGAAGATGCTACCTACATCATCTTCACCTCCGAGCCCGAGGACAAGACGAGCCAACAGAGCCGTTCCTCGAGGTCAACGCGGCCATGCCGCCGGTCCCCCAGCACCTAAACCGGTCGGAGCAGGCCATCACATTCGATCGCCGCGACACACCGGCTGTCCCGCCGAAGCCGGGCAGCTACGCCATGGTCCTCGACCCCACCATCGGCACGACTCGGCGCAGCGTGCGATTTTCGCGCGTCCTCATCGACGGCGGCAGCAGCATCAACATCCTCTACCGCGACACCGCCCCGCAAGCCGGGCATCCAGGAGGCCGAGTTGCGCCCCACCCCCACCGTCTTCCATGGCATCGTGCCGGGCCACCGCTGCCAGCCGATCGGCCGGATCACGCCGGAGGTGATGTTCGGGAAGCCGGACCACTTCCGCACCGAGAGAATCGAGTTCGAGGTGGTGGACCTCGTGAGTCCCTACCACGCGCTCCTGGGCAGGCCGGCCCTGACCAAGTTCATGGCGGTGCCCCACTATGGGTACCTGAAGATGAAGCTGCCCGGCCCAAAGGGGGTCATCACCATAGCCGGCGACTATCGCCGCTCCATGGACTCGCGCCACGCGAGCTCCAAGATGGCCCGATACATCGGTCATCGCCACCGAGAAGCAGCTCATCCACGACGCCGTTGCCCTCGCCAAGGCCACGCAGACGGACATGCCGGCCGCACGCAACCCGGGCTGGGACGACTCACTTCCAGCCGGCCGACAACACCAAGAAGATCTCGTCGGACCCGGCGCGCCGGACAAGTACGTCACCATCGGTGCCGGCTTGAGCAAGAAATAGGAAAGCGAGCTCACCGAACCTTCCTCCGTGAGAATCGGGACATCTTCGCATGGACTCCAAGAGACATGCCGGGTGTGCCGAGGGAGTTGGCTGAGCACCACCTCCACGTCCGGCCCGACGCCAAGCCGGTGAAGCAGCCTCTCGAGCGCTTCGCCGAAGAACGAAGGAAGGCCATCGGTGAAGAAATCGCCCGGCTCCTAGCTGCCGGCTTCATCATGGAAGTATCGCACCCGGACCGGTTGGCAAACCCGGTCCCGGTCTTGAAGAAAAACGGCTCCCTGGCGCATGTGTATCGACTACACCAGCTCGAACAAGGCGTGCCCGAAGGACCCCTTCCCCTGCCGCGCATAGATCAAGTCATAGACTCGATCGCCGGCTGCGAACTGTTGTCTTTTCTAGATGCCT
Source organism: Lolium rigidum (assembly GCF_022539505.1). Taxonomy (NCBI): domain Eukaryota; kingdom Viridiplantae; phylum Streptophyta; class Magnoliopsida; order Poales; family Poaceae; genus Lolium; species Lolium rigidum. Next base: position 103,996,739 of record NC_061508.1, on the reverse strand, counting down.
ATTCGAGGCTACCACCGCATTCCTTTGAATCCGGATGATCAAATAAAGACTTCGTTCATTACCCCGTACGGGCTTACCGTTACACGACTATGCCGTTCGGCTTGAAAATGCAGGCGCCACCTACCAAAGGTGCATGCAAAAGTGTTTGCGAGATCAAATCGGCGAAATGTTCACGCATATGTGGATGATGTCGTTGTAAAAACCAAGGAGATGCCTACCCTCCTTGATGACCCGAGAGAAACCTTCACCAATCCGCGAAGATTCCGGATGAAGCTCAACCCGGCCAAGTGCACTTTCGGCGTGCCGGCCGGCCAACTCCTGGGCTACCTCGTCTCTCGGCGAGGAATCGAAGCCAACCCGGAGAAGATCGGTGCCATTGAGAAGATGGAGCTGCCGCAAGTGTCTCAAGGACGCTCCGGAAGTTCACCGGCTGCCTGGCTTCCTTGAGCCGCCTCGTCGCGACCGGGGGAGAAGGCACCGCCCTCGTCACCAATTGATGAAGAAGGCGGACAAGTTCGTCCGGTCACCGCAGCGGATGAAGCCTTCCGTGACTTAAAGCGCGTGCTCTCAACCGCGCCAATCCTTGCAACGCCGGGTTCAATGGAGCCGATGTCGTATACATCGCAGCCACCAACCGAGTGGTTAGCGTTGTCCTGGTGGTGGAGCGCAAAGAAGCCGAAAACGAGAGAACGTCGGTCCAACGGCCAGTCTACTACCTCGACGAAGTGCTCTCCCGGTCAAGCAAAACTACCCCCACTACCGAAGGTCACCTACGGTGTCTCACATGGCAGCCAAGAAGCTCAAGCACTACTTCCAAGAACATCCCATCCGGGTGGTTGCCACAGCTCCTCACGGCGGAAATCATCGGCAGCAAGGATGCCAACGGCCGAGTTGCCAAGTGGGCCACCGGAGCTAGCCGCCCACACCATCCTCTACGAGCCACGCACAGCCATCAAGTCGCATCCTCGCGGACTTCTTCGTCGACCGGGCTGAGATGCGGCACCGCCGCCTGTGCCGGATTCCACACATTGGAAGATGCATTCGACGGCTCGAAGATGCGCAACGGCTTGGGAGCCGGCATCGTCATCACCTCTCCCAGGGAGACCGCCTGGACTACGTCCCCGCAGATCCACTTCGCCGCATCCAACAATGTGGCGGAGTATGAAGCGCTCATACATGGGCTGAAGCTGGCCAAGGAGATTGGCGTGCGGTCGCATACTTTGCTTCGGCGACTCCGACTTGGTTGCTGCGGCAAGCTATCCGGCGACCGGGACGCGAAGGACGCCAACATGGCCTCGTACCGCTTCCACTGTCCGGCAGCTATCCGGCTTCTTCGACGGCTGCGAATTCCACCATGTGCCACGAGCAAACAACGAGGCGGCCGACGCCTTGTCCAAGATTGGCTCAACCCGGCAAGCCATTCCGCCGGGCATCGCCTTGGCGGTTATCAAGAAGCCGTCCATCACGCCACTGTCACCGGATTCGGATTCAATATTCGTGCCGGCTGACCGGGGCTGCTCAGCCGAACCGGGGGCTTCATCGCCCAAGTCGGGGGCTAACGAGCTGGAACCCGCCGGCTACCATGCCGAACCCGGGGACTTCTCAGTCCAACCCGGGGGCTTCATCGCCACACTCGGGGGCCAGCCGGCCGAACCCGCCGGCTAGCAAGCCGAACCCGGCGACCATGCGGTCGAAGCCGGAAGCTCCCACGCGGGAGACCCCGTTGGTCAGCGTATTCGAGATAAGATGCGTACCTTCATGGGCACAAGAATTCCTCTCCCTACCTCACCGACGGCGTGTCGCTCGATGACGAGCCAGTCCGAGCAGATCGAGAGAAGGGCCAAGGCCTATACCATCATCAACCACGAGCTGTACAAACGCAGCGTAAGTGGGGTGCTCCAGCGGTGCGTCGAGCCGGCTGAAGGGATTGAGCTCCTAAGGGAAATCCATCAGGGTGAGTGCGGCCATCACGCCTCCTCCCGAGCCATAGTGGCCAAAGCCTTCCCGGCACGGTTTTTTCGGCCGACTGCGCCGCAGACGCGGAAGAACTGGTGAAGAAGTGTAACGGCTGCCAACGCTTCGCCAAGCAAAGGAACACGCCGGCTTCCGCCTTGAAGACCATCCCCATACCGGCCATTTGCCGTATGGGGGCTTGGATATGGTGGGCCCATTCAAAACAGCCCGAGGCGGCATGACTCATCTCTTGGTGATGATTGACAAGTTCACTAAGTGGATCGAAGCCAAGCCAATCAAGAAGCTGGACGGCTCCACAGCCGTCACATTCCTCAAGGAAATAATCGTGAGATATGGCTACCCGCATAGCATCATCACCGACAATGGCAGCAACTTCGCTGAAGGCATATTCAAACGCTATTGCGGGGAGATGGGGATCCGGATGGACCTATCGTCCGTAGCGCACCCGGAGACCAACGGCCAAGTGGAGAAGGCTAATGGCTTGATCCTAGCCGGCATCCGGCCCCGGCTGGTGGAGCCGCTTGAGCGCTCGACCGAGCCGCCGGATTGAAGAGCTGCCCGATGTGCCGTGGAGCCCGCGCACGACGCCAAACCGCTCGAGTTGGGTTCACACCCTTCTTCCTCGTATACGGGGCCGAAGCCGTCTCCGCCGGCCGATATCGAGCACGACGCGCCAAGAATCATGCTTCTACACAGAAGCTCGAAGCCAAAGAAGCTCGCGAAGATGGAGTCGACACTCGGTTGAAGAGGTCCCGCCGATGGCCGAGTCCGGGTCAACCGTATATCAGCAAAGCCTCCGCCGCTATCACAGCCGGAAGGTCAAGACCTTAGTATTCCGAGAAGGAGACCTAGTGCTCCGGCTGATCCAACGGACGGCCGGACGAGCATAAACTAGCATCCCCATGGGAGGGTCCCTTCATCGTGAGCAAGAGCGAGTAGGCAATGATTCCTACTATCTCTATAGATGCCCAAAGAGGCTAAGAAAAACAAGCCGGACAAGGCTGACGAGGAGACTAAACGTCCCCGGAATGTCAGGTTACTCCGCCCATTTTACACCATGAGAGCAGGAATGTATGTATCCCGTGTATCCCTTTTGTGAGTTATGGTAAAGCTTGCGCCAAGAGCGCGGTTTCCGACGAGTTTTCGCGTACTTTACCTTGTTTCGCCAATTGGCTTGAACCCTCTCACGAGGTCGGCTCGGTGAACGTGATTCGGCTTCGGACGACGGCTTCCGATCCGCTCACGACCGCAACCGGCTCGCGGTACCAGCGGGGAGTGAAGGCCTAGGGAGTCCGGCACGCGGAAAACGACTAAGAGAAAGAGTAAAAGCGAGTTGACTTGCAACCTTTCACAAAGTGTCTGGATTGCCGAACCCAGCTCGTTCGGCCGAAAATCTGTCGGCCTCCTCGGCGGCCCGCTCTTGATCCGGCGACGGATCGCAAGTCGGACGTACGACCGGCAAGAGCACGGTGCCCAAAGAGCGGGGTGGATAGGAAAAAGCGAACAAGCCAGAAAGAAAGCAAGCCGGCACACAAATGATTAACAAACACATTAAAGTGTGCCTTAATAAAAGGATAACAACATTGTCTTACATCTGCACCCGGCATCCGGGGATTTAATAAATTGTCTTGGCAAAAAGAACAATCGAAGCGAGAAATCTAAGCCGGAGGGGCATCGGTGGAGCCGGCTGCCGGGCCGTCCTCGGGCACGTCCTCCCGCCCTCCTCATCGTCCATGTACTCTCCATCGGACCGGAGGAGGGTTCGGATCCGCGACGAAGAGGGTCTTGTCGACGAACTCGGCGATAGTGTCGGCTCGAGCAAGGCGGGCGGCCTTGAGATCGGGCCGGGGAGCTTGTCCTCCACGCCGGCTCGCCGGAACTCAAGCTGCCCCGCGATCCACCTCGTTGTACCAAGAGAGGACGAAGGACAGGCCGCCATGTCGGCACCGGCGCGCGTGGCCGACTCCTTCCAGGCCGAGGAAACGGTCCGGCGCCCGCTCCATCGCAGCGATGAGGCCGGAGATATCTTGCGGCGCCGCGCTTCGGTGCCACGGCCGTGGGCACCGGCCTCTTCGGCCGCCTTCCGAAGCTCCCTGACCGAGCTTGGTGATGGGCTCGATACGGGCACCCATGGACGCCAGGTGATCCTCCATGGAGAAATACTCCGAGCTGCCTTCGCCGGTCTCCCCGCCTCCTGAGTCGCGCGCCGACGCCAACCGTCGTCAGCCGCCTCTCTGCGTCTCCGGGAAGGCCGGCGCAAGAAGAAGAAACATGTCGGAGCGTCAAAGCCGGAAATAAGGCTCGGAAAATGCAAATTTTCGAAGTCCTAAGGTATGCTGGCGGCGCCGAAGAACCGACTCGCCTCTCAGCCCGAAGATGGAGATTCCGAAGAAGCCTCGGCGGCGCGCCGGCAAGAACCGACCGCCCTGCACTCGAAGATGGAGATTCGAGTAAGCTCTGCGGCGGCTCGGCAAGAACCGACCGCCCTCAGCCCGAAGATGGAGATATCGAAAAATCAAGCTTTCGCCGCCGGCTCGCCAACATAAGCCGGCAGCCGACGGCCGAAAGCCGGCAAAGGGAAAGAACATAAAGATGCACTCACCGCCAAGCCGCGATCGAGCGCGCCAAAGTCGTCGGTCCGGCGTTTGGCGGTTGCCGCCGCCCGTGGACTTGGCGGTGACCTCCTCCTCGCGCGCAAGCCGCCGCTTCTCCACCTCCGTCAGCCGCCGGCTCAGCATCATCCACCTTCTCCTTCTCCGCCGTCCTCGAGGGAGTTGGAGCTCGGTGAGGTGGTTCTGCTCCCGGCAGGCGCAGCCGCGTCGGCTCCGACCGGCCCGCCTAGCTTGCGGGCGGCAGATCGGCCCGCCTCCTCGCTCACGGCGCACTCGGTCGCGAGCGGCTCGGAGATCCGACTCCGGCTGCGGGACCTTGGCGGCTTCAACCGCAAGACGGCCGAAAGAAATGTCAGCCAACCAAGATTAGAAAGAAAACAAGACATCAAGTCGAAAGAAGCATAGAGCTTACCCTTGGCGGCTTCCAACTCGCCGGGCCAAGTCGGCCCGGTCCAGCTTGGCCTTGTGGTAGTGGGTCACGGCGCGGTTGTACAGAGCGGTGCGCCGATCCGCCACAGCCTAAGGAAAAAAGAAGAAGCTCGTCAATCAGGCGAAACCCGTGCCAGCTCCAAGCAGCCGGCCCATGCCTCGGAGGGCTACCAGGATAATAATCAGATCAAAAACAGTCGAAGCTTACCTTGCTGGCTTCCTCCACCTTGGCGACGTTGGCCGCGGCCTCGGTAGCCCTGGCCTTGAGATTGGCCTGGCAGGCGGGAGAAGAACATCTCCACCGATGCTTGGCCGGGGTTCCCTCCTGCCGTGGTCACCTCGTAGGAGTCGGCGCGGAGCCACGCCTCGCTCCATGGTGGCAGCCGAGGCCGAGGCTGGAGTCGGAGGCGGACGGCACCTGAAGAAGAAGTGCGCCCTTGGCCACGTGCAGGCCTTGCGGTGACGCCGTTGGGGTTCCCGTCCTCACCAGCGCGCGCGAGTCGGCGCCCTCCGTGCGCACCGGCTCGTCTCTTGCCGGCTCCTGTCGGGCCGGCTCCTCCGTCGTCGGCTGCGGTGGCGGCGTCGCTCCGGGCGCAGCAGATGGCCCAGCCGGCCCAGCCGTCTCCGGCGCCCGAGGTGCCTCCTCCGGGCCTTCGTCCGGCACCACCACGCTTGGCCTAGCTCGGCTCCGATCGTGGGCGGCGCAGCCCTCCCGGCTCCGGTTCCGTCGCGGGCGGCGCGGAGCTGCCGGCTCCGGCTCCGGTCGACGGCGGCATTCCCAGACCAGCCCCAGCAGCCGGGCCCAGAGGACGAGTCCGGCCCGGGAACATGTCGTCCAGCGTCGCCTGGCGAGTCGGCTCAGCCCGCGTGCCGCGATCAGGCGCTGAGGCCAGCGGCACGGCGAAGGAAGACGCCCCTGGCGTGGCGGCGGCGGTGTAGGTGCGCGCGAGAAAGGCTGCGGCGTGCGCTCCCTCCTCCGGCGGGGAAGCGGCGACGTAGCGCGCGGAGCTTGCCGAGAGCCGCCGCCCCGGGGCAAACTTGATAGGGGCCCTAGCCGGATAAACGGAGAGATAATAAGCGTAAAAGCAAGGAAAGAAAAGGAATCAAACAAGAAAAGGAGAGAAAGAACTCACCCGGCCTGCTCCGGGACCATCTTCGGCCGCCGCCGGCGCAGCTTCTCGCCTTCGCCTCCAAGGCGGCGGTGGAGCCGGCTCGCTTCGTGCCCTTGGGCGCCGAAGTCGCCGTGGTGCTTGGCGGCCTCGCACGCGGGAGGCACGGCGGGGATAGGCCCCGTGCCGGACATCGCCGGCTCCTCCTCCTCCTCCTGCTCGCTCCGGTGAAGGGGGCGGATTGTGCTCCCCACGGCCGCCTAGATCGGGCGCCCGCGGCAGGTCTTCGTCGCCGGCATGCTCGCCGGCTTGGTCAGCCGGATCGACGTGATCCGGCGTCCACCTCTTCGTCGCCAGGTCGCCGTCCTCGGCGTTCTGGCGCTCAAAAAGCTAGAAAGACAGAAAAGGCATGAACATATGACAAGCCGGAAGTCGGCGAGAAGAAAAGGAAGTCGGCCTCGCAGCTGGCAAGCCGGAAAATGGCAAAGACATGAGACTTACCCGTGCCGGCGGATGCTCCCTGTCGCAAGGCACCAGCCCGTAGCTCCAGCCCTCCGTTAGGTTCGCCTTGGTGATGTGGTTCACCCGGCTGGCCACCTGGGCCTTGTTGAGCAGCGCCTTGGACGTCCGGTTCGGATCGAACCGGCCGGACATGTGCCCGATCTTGTGGGTGCGCATCTGGAGCGGCAGCACCCGGCGCTCGGCGATGGTGCAGAGGAGATCTTCGGCGGTCAGCCCGCCGGTGGTGGCTGTCCCCGGGAAGTCCCGTAAGCGGGTTCACCTCGGCGGTCCGATCCGTCGAGCGGGCGTTGTGGCTCCGGTTGATCCGGCCGGCCGGGAGGAGCCGGGTTGAACTCCGGCAAGTTGATCCGGTCGGACGAGCGCCCCCGTCGTTGCGCACGTAGAAGAATGACATCGCCGCGTTCTTCACCGAATCGACGGTGGGGATTTTGGGGAAAGGCGTACCAGGCCGGGTGTAGATCGAGGCGGCGCCGCAGGCCCGCGAGCGGCCCTCGGTGGTTTGGGCCTTCAAGTAGAAGAGCCGGCTCCGTGAAGTCGATGTCGGGCCACAAGCCGGCGTAAGCCTCCATGAACGCCACGTAGCAGCTCAAGAGGACGCACGCGTTGGCCGGCAAGTGATGCGGCTGAAGGCCGAAGTGGTCCAAGAACCGCCGGAAGAACGTCGAGGCCGGCAGACCCAGCCCGCGATCGAGGTGCGCGCCGAAGACGACGCGCTCGCCAGGCTCCGGCTTGGGCTCCACCTCCCCGCCGGGCGCCCGCGTGATCACCGACCGCGGGATCCGCCGGAGGCGCACCAGGCGCTCGATGTCGTCTTCGCGCATGTAGGAGCCCCTCCAAGATCCGCTGGGGGACGCCATTGACGAGGCTGAGGAAGAAGACGACCAGGAGAGGCGGAACGGCGAGGAGGAACCTTGCGACCGCGGCGGCGACAACGGCGGCTGAGAACGCTCCGTCGAGACGCGCGGCCCCGTGGCGCCGGACTGATGAAGTGGCGGCGGATCGGTGGAGATTTGCCCGCCGGAGTTCGCCAGCGGAAGACGTTCGCCGGAGCAACGGCAAGCTCGAGCGCGCAGAGAGCGAGGGAAACAGGAGCGCGAGGAAGAAGAGAATGGCAAGTGGCCGCCTCGATGCCTCCCCCACGGCATTTATAGCCTCCTGCCGCGGGAGGTTGGCCTCCAAGTGGCGTTCGTGGGCCACGTCCCCGGATTTACTGCGCCGTAACTCCTCCCACGTCCACGACGGTTATCGGAAGCGGCCACACCACGTCGCCCACCGCCGCACCGGATCCGGAGGGACATTGATGTGACCGGACGAACCGACAGCCGAGGCCAGGGCGTCGAGCCGGTCAAGTCGGGCGCGAGGCCCGAGGCGGCGGGGACCCCGGCGCGCAGCAAGCCGGAGCCGGACAAAAAGTTCCACTCGAACCAAAACTCTTCGACAAGGCGGAGGCGCCATCAAATCTTGCAAGAAAGCAAAAACTATACAAGTGTAAAGCGGCCGGGCCGGGAGCGGCCGGCAGAACGAGCCGGACGAGGGCGCAGCCGGCCGAATGAAAATTCTCGGTCGGCCCCTCCAAGTGCCGTCAAATATATTCAAGAAGCCAGGAAAACCTGCCTAGGTCCTTCTAAACGCAGGACCTTGCCGGCTTCGGGGCTAATGTCGGGGAAGACCCCGGGTAGGGCAATGGACGCGGAGCAGCCGTGCTGGCCACCGGCCGGCTCGCGGCAAAGGCCGGGCGAGGAGCAGCCGGGCTGGCGCCGTGGCCGGCTGGTCCGGAAGCCGGCTGGCTCGGGTCCTAGTCGGCTGGCTACGGCCGCCAATGCCGTAGCCGGGCCGGCTTCTACAAGCCATATCCGGCCGGGGTGCCGTACCTCGGACCGACTCGAGGCCGGCGAGTCTTGCTACTGGAAGGAACCGGGTTGGTGATCCGGGTTCCCAAAGTCCACGCTCGACTTCATCCTCCGTAAAGCGCGGGGCACCTGTGGAGCAATAGTGCCACGCGCCGGACAGGCCATCATGGCTTACGACAGGCTACGGTGGGCGACGGCGACGGAGACACCTCCTCTCCATACCGCTGACCTCGGGCAGCCGGATGGGACAGAGCCATGACGCCTCAACGGCTCTCGACGTCACCGCCTCGGGAAGGAGCGGAAGCCGGAGCCGGCCAAGCCGGCTAGTAGACTATAGGGTCTTATATGTAAAGTGCCGGTGCCTATATAAGCCGCACTACCCCTCTCGTGCAGGGGAGGATCGATCACTTATTGCTTTCACCTACCTACGGCGCTGCCCCCGTGAGAGAGACCATCGTCTCCCTTAGCCTCTCAGGGCCAGCCGAACACAGCTCTAGGAGCACCATTGTACTGTGTGACATCTTATACACTCTAGCAGGAGTAGAGGTTTTACCTCCACCGGAGGGCCTTGAACCTGGGTACGTCGCCGTGTCGCTCGTGCCCAAACCCGCTTCCGGATACCGCCGTGAGATCTCTCAGGAGCCCCTTCGATTAGCCACCCTATGGCATATGCCGTGACGATACCACGACACATACCCTTTAATTTAATGTACGATGACTTAACTTTGATTGTGTTAGACCTATATTCTTATTTCGGAAAGATGTCTGCTAAGGGACACTCACCCTCTCAATAGCACCCATCAACAACAATTAGCAGATACATCACATATAGCAATAATCATTGTCGTCTAGGCGTGGGGCCTATTCAGACAATATTAAAGGATGTAATAATATAATATTTATTTACATCATTTGCTTATTATTATACAACAGACGTAAGAGATAATTACTTACCATGCCAACATCTCGTGGCAAACATGCATGTGGTTGTAGATCTCCAAATTCGCCATATGCCCCTTGAATGAATCACTAGTCTCCGGGATAGTGACAGAGCTTGCCTAGGGACAGAGAGGGCCATTGCCCCCCCCCCGCCCTCCTTCTAAAAACTTCTAGACACATACCCTTTAATTTAATGTACGATGACTTAACTTTGATTGTGTTAGACATATATTCTTATTTCGGAAAGATGTCTGCTAGGGACACTCACCCTCTCAATAGCACCCATCAACAACAATTAGCAGATACATCACATATAGCAATAATCATTATCGTCTAGGCGTGGGGCCTTTTCAGACAATATTAAAGGATGTAATAATATAATATTTATTTACATCATTTGCTTATTATTATACAACAGACGTAAGAGATAATTACTTACCATGCCAACATCCCGTGGCAAACATGCATGTGGTTGTAGATCTCCAAATTCGCCATATGCCCCTTGAATGAATCACTAGTCTTCGGGATAGTGACAGAGCTTGCCTAGGGACAGAGAGGGCCATTGCCCCCCCCCCCCCGCCCTCCTTCTAAAAACTTCTAGACACATACCCTTTAATTTAATGTACGATGACTTAACTTTGATTGTGTTAGACCTATATTCTTATTTCGGAAAGATGTCTGCTAAGGGACACTCACCCTCTCAATAGCACCCATCAACAACAATTAGCAGATACATCACATATAGCAATAATCATTGTCGTCTAGGCGTGGGGCCTATTCAGGCAATATTAAAGGATGTAGTAATATAATATTTATTTACATCATTTGCTTATTATTATACAACAGACGTAAGAGATAATTACTTACCATGCCAACATCCCGTGGCAAACATGCATGTGGTTGTAGATCTCCAAATTCGCCATATGCCCCTTGAATGAATCACTAGTCTTCGGGATAGTGACAGAGCTTGCCTACGGACGGAGAGCCCCCCCCCCCCCCCCCTCCCCGCCCTCCTTCTAAAAACTTCTAGTATAATTTACCTTCTTTGTCTCCTCCACTTTGCTCGAGGCCCTCAATAATATTCATCAAGATCTATCACTACTCTAGAAACTTAAGATTGAAGAAGTGAGAACATGACCCGTTCTTGTATTCTAGTTCATACACGCGGTAGTTCTCTTGTGCACCCTCATCTGGATAAGTAGTCAGGCGATGGGACGGTTGCTAATCTAAAAACTCCCACTTGAACTTTCTAGGGTCGTTTGGAGCTAGGTTTTCAATCTCCGCAAAATATAAAATTGTACATGCATCTTGAGTTCTTCAAATCAAGGTTGTTGCTTAAATACCTGCTTTATCCAAACCATACAGACCAAAACGTTCAAATCAAGCTGGATTTTGAGTAATAGTCTACATTTAAGTAATACATAGTCTTTGATGCTTCTGAACGAATATCAACTCTACAACGGTGTTCCTAGCCTTATCCTGTGTACCCACTCGCCTTTTACAAGGCCATCTAGCTGCTTCACACAATCCTAGCGCTAATGCTGCAATAACAATGGTTCAATAGGTAAACTAGTTGTACTATCTAGTAATTATTTTCCTTGGTTAGTATAAGACTAGTCACAATAGAAAGTATCATACACTAGTATCATGCCGCGTTTCTCTGCCGCGGCAGAGTTTCAGGATTTTATATTATTCATTCAATTCTGCAATGCATACACCATTCAAGAAACCACAAACATCGTCATGAATATACAGACATCATCATGAAATACAGTACACGTAATGCATGTTTACAATATAAAGTCGGACCTCTTTACTATATCTATCTCATATATGCCTAACGACGACGTCGTTCAAGATCTATGAACTCCCGATAGTGTTCTCCAGTTCGGGCAAGGGCCTCGTTAAGAAAGAATCCCGCGAGTTCCTCTTGAATTGCTCGTATGCGATCCTCTGTTATGAGAGTGTCCCGCAGGCGTCCCACCTATATTAAAAAAGGAGATCAATATATATGAATGGAACTCAATACAATTGATGATAATAAAATAAGATTAATTGTGAAAAATTATTCACGTACACGAGTGGCGTGTATAGCCTCCTCCGCATCCCTGTGGCAGGCCATCTGACGAATGAACTCGCAGACATAGTATCCACATAAGTTATTCCTAGGTTCCTGCTTCAAACACTTCACGAAAAAATAGTTCGATCAAACTAATTAATAATCAAGCATCGCATTGAAAGAAAATATCAAAGAGATTCACTGACATAGCTATATATATATAGTACTACTTACAGGGTAATCTTTAAATGTAAGCTCCGGTTTCAATTTACTCGGAACAGTATTGATGAACCGTTTCCAAGCCCTGCTCGGCAAAGAAAAAATGAGTAAATGAGTTATTGATTAGTTGATGATATCGTCGAATGAAAACAGATGAAGATGTCGATACGAAATTGATTGAAGTTACCTCTCGAGCATGGCAGCCATGTTCGCCCATTCCGCATATTCTTTATGATTTGAGTCTATGACAAGTACGACTCCTTTCTTAAGCTCAATGATTAGGAGAATAAAGTGGAAGTTGCACAAACATAGCTCAATGATTAAGAAAATAAAAGTGTAAGCTGCACAAGCATACTGTATGTTATAACACTCACTTAAAGTTGTAAGGAAAGAATATATCCTCTTTATTTGCTTGCTTCTGTAAAAACATTAGCATGTTGTCCTCTGTGTCCTTGGCGTACTGTTGAACCGTAACTTCATGAACGGTGTTTGGGTCAATGATCCCGATGTCATAGAGCTTGCCTCTTTTGGATTCGAGCTTCTTCATTCTGCATAATATATAGCGTATAAAAAGAATATAGTGAGGATAATTGTTAGTGCAAATGAATGAGTTGAGCTACAGACTTAATTACATAAATAAATCACTTACAGGCAGTAGCAACTGATGATAGATTTTTCGAGGGCGTCTTGATTGAATAACTAAAATAGTTCTTCAAACTCAAGGTTTGTCTCCTCCATCCCCCGGAAGTAATGCTCATCTTTAACTGCCACCGTGAGGTAGCTCACTCTTTCGACAGACTTGCATGTACCATTCATGTAACCTTCGCACCTGAGTCCCTAGACGCGCGAGCTGGCCAGGTTTGACATGGCCTGCCGCGGCCTTCCGCTGCCCCTTTAGTCCCGGTTTCTATCACAAACAGAACCAAAGACCCCAAACGGACCGGGATCAATGGGTGGGGTCGCCCCGCGCGGAACGAACCAGGACCAATGCCCCTCATTGGTCCCGGTTGGCTTCAAAACGGTGACATTTGCTCCCAGGGGTTTGGGACAAAAGGCCTCTTCTCCACTAGTGCCTATAATACGTAGTATCATAAGGTAGTATCATAGTTCCATCATATTTAATGTTTTGTATAATATCAATGCAAATTTGTGGATATGATGTATTTGTCATCAAGTTTTCTAGGTTTGCGTGCTATAAAACTGTATCTACTACCTATGATACCTTTTTCACATCTCTCCTCGTTAATTGGTGTGACATATTTGATTTTTACGAACATGACATGCATGATACTACGTATGACACTCTCACTGTGGCTAGTTTAAGACTACCCACAATGAGAGTATCATAGCTAGTATTAGGTATTGCATGCATGCAAAAAACTGATATATCAGATCAATTTTTTTTTACAGTGTAACCGTAGGGGAAGCCCCTACGGTGTAAATTTTCTATTTATAAAGTGTCATATCAATTAATGATAAAAGAGATGATAGTAGTATCGTATGTAGATATTGTATCATAACACGCAGAACTAGACAAATTAATTTCAAGAATTTTGTACACATAAAACGCAGAACTAGACCTTTAATCCCGGTTTGTAACACCAACCGGAACTAAAGGTTTTCACACCAGGGACAGCTCACCGCAACCCCTGGTCCCGTTACAAACCGGTACTAAAACTTCTGTACGTCCTACCCGTTCGAACCAGCACTAATACTCACATTAGTCCCGGTTTGTAACGCCACCGAGATTAATGCTCCGGGGTGCTACGGATGCAAACCTTGTTTTCTACTAGTGTGCATATCATAAGCGAGTATCCATAGAACCATTTTTTTGGTAGACTTTCGAGGTGAATTGGAAACGAGTCAAGCCTCTTGTTGGCGCCGAAAACTATCGCCCTTGATTCCACGGGAAGGAGACTCAATCGCTCTATCAATCTTCGATTCTCGATGAGGAGAGGTTCGATTGTGACCGATTTCTGAGCAATTAGCGACAAACTTGGAGGTCCTTATGAAGTTAAACTTGCCATAATCATCATGGAGAAGATCGCGAAACTCGTAGTGGAGTAATTTATGCTAAATTATGCATAGCAATCAATGTATGAGCCCATATAGAACCTCAAGAGGATAGGAAAGCCTATTTATTTTAGACTAGTGAGGTCATAAATTCAAGCATTCGGGTCAATAGGACGCTATCATGGCCATACCTCAAAAGGCTCGCTACCTTCTCTAGATACTTAATTTGAAGAGAGTAACGAGCATGGGCGAGCACAGGGGCTGGCGCGGGCGAGCACGTGCCGCGGGCAGACACAGGGGAAGACCACAAGCTAACAAGCCTTTACCCATGAAAACCATATGTGAAACTATCAAATTGCTACACGTTACATCGAATTTCTAGGCTAAGGTTGGGCAGCTGCTCTAGCTCATTGCCACTGTGCAGCCAAGAGGAAGAAGAGGAGAAGTGGACCCCATTTAGTTTTAGGGGCTGTTTCTGTTTATATTTTGAGATGGCAAAATTTGTTACCAGAAAGACTCAGTATACCGGTCCATGTTTTACGATGGATGTGGTAGACTTGCTCTTGATCATTCACTACTCTCTTCGGATCGGTTTAGCAGATACGCACGTAATTTAAGAAAATTACTTTGACCATTATTTTTGTCAATAAAATATGAGATATATGTTATAAAAATCATTTCACTGATATGATTCTAATGGGGAAATAATTTTGTACTTACACGCATGAGTGTGGGTGTTCCGGTCACCATCAGTTTTGCTTTGAGATTAGAAAAAAAAAGAAATGAATCGTTTCATCTACCAAGGTGAGTAGAAATCTCGAGTAATAAATCAATGGTTTAGAAAACACCCACATTCATGCGTGAAAGTAGACAATCCACTCTAGAATATAATGATATAGATTTTGATAAATATATAATTTATAGAGTAAATTCCATTTTTTACCCCTTGTTTTGTCATTTGTGACAATAATTACCCCCATTTAGTAGAAAGTTATCTAGATTGCCCCATTTAGCAAAATTTATGGCAATTCTTACTCCATTTATACTTTTACACAGTTATGCTCGGTGAGTTTCAGTTGTCATAAATATATACATTCCCACATCTCACGTGTAATTTTTTCCTAGACATATTTTATCTCCCTAACAATTTTCGTTCCTAGTACTCACCTGGCTCCGTTGCGTCATCGTCGCTTGCACAGGGACCTCGCGGCATGGCTTTGAACATGTCTCCCAGCGCTAGCTGGTGACTGAATAGTTGGCCCTTTGTCACTTGGCTAAAACATACGCAGAAGCTAGCCCATGTATTGCTTCTACATGCTAGCTAGTACTAAAAGAAGAACCGTATTTGTATAGAGGATAGAGTGTAATCAACTTATACAGACTTGACTATTACTATAGCGTGCTATAGCTAGTCAGCATTTAGCACTGTCCAGACGATAAAAGACGATGGTGTTGTAGTTCACCCACGAGCTCGGCACACAAGAATAGTACACTCCCTTTAATTCATATTACTTGATGCGAATATAGATGTATCTAGACATGTAGATACATCCATTGAAGCATTAAATACTCTCTTCATCTCAGTTTAACAAGCACGCACGTAATTTAAGATAAACTTTGACCATTAGTTTGGTCAATAAAATATAAATTATATGTCTACAAAATTTATACCATTTAATTCGCATTGAGAAAAGGTTTATAATGATATAATTTTTTCAACATATATTTCATATTTTATTGACAAAAATAATGGTCAAAGTAATTTTTTGGGTTGCGTGTGCGCCTGTTAAAACCGAGACGGAGGTAGTAATATGGATCGAAGGGAGTACATAAGTTCACATATTTCGTCCATGGATGTGAGAATACTGCTAATGACATGGTGGGACCGCTGTCAACACAAGTGATGGCGAAGTCGCCTTATAGGGAGACTACATGATTCGACGTGTTTTAGAAATGGATGGTAAAACCATGCTTAAGTTTAAATGAGGTAAAAACTGGTACAATTTTGGCTAAATGGGGTAAAAGTTGGCACAAATTTTAAGAAATAGGGTAAACCAGAAAAAATTCTACTAAATGAGGTAATTGCTATCACAAATGACATACTATGGAGTAAAAATTGGAACTTACTCTAATTTATATTTTATTAACCAAATAAATGGTTAAATTTTATATCAAAACGCGTGTGCGCAGGCTGTCTGTTAAAACCGATCTAGAGGAGGTACTACCAAGCATGTAGGCTATTGCGATACTGTTATTGCGGCATGATGATGGAAGAAAGATGCACGTGATGATTGTGTAGGTAGCCACGTGTACACATGCCACGTGACGCCAGTAAACCTCGAACGCCGATGGACAACGATGTCTCGCCTATCTTGCTGGGAGATCTCCCATTGGCCGCACGCGCTGGGGTTCGGCTCGATGTCCACCCCAAGAGCCACGGACTGCTGAGATACGGCAAACGCCAAAGTGAAAAAGCACCATGATTTCATCGCAAGGTAGATTTTGTTCTCCTGGTGATCCTATTGGGTCTGAAAGGTGCGGTGGGCGGTTGCTCGGTAACCGGCAGCGAATTTCTTCCTACAGACTACATTTTTTCACTTGGGCATGTCGACGAATAAAACGGACGTGCATCTAAAAAAAAGAATAAAACGGACGTGCACGCGATTTGTACCGGGGCCACGTAAACAATCTGCCGCAACTCTCACACCTATCAAAAAGGTCACCCTACGCGCGTTATTCCTTAGCTAGCTTCTACGAGGATTGAAATTTATGCAACTGTTGGGCTGCTCTTCGGTCATCATCGAGTCAGATTAATTAGAACTGATACAGTCTTGCAATAGTGTGATTGACATCTGAAGCCTCTACTCAACGATTATGGTGAAGTGTTTCCTAAATACAGTTCAATAAAAGAAGTTTTATTTCAGCATTGTAATAGGGATGCTAATCAGGTGGCGCATATTCGCATAGTTTAGTTACCTAGCTTTCCATTAGGCTAGGGGTTGAAAGTGAAACACCTCTTAGAATCATGATAACAATCCCCAATTACAACTACTGTACCAGTATTTGTCTAGCTTACTCCTCAACCCGGGGAGAATTGGCCTCGAAAAATATGAGATAAATCAAGCACGTGTATAGCCCATTGATACTAACACATGTAAAGTTTAGAAGAAAAATACGTATAGTCCTATGTAATCTTGGATGTGAGCCTAGCTCCACTCGTTGGGTGAATGGATGAACAAATTTAGCACTTGAGTTCAAATTCTAAAGAAAGTGAATTTAGATTTCTATTTATACCTATGGGCTAGACTTTTAAAACACTCATGCATGTACTCATGCAATTAATCCTGAGGACCGGGCTTGGTGTTTAACTAAGATTAACCCCCCCCCCCTCCTAAATTTTAGCCCTCTCCCAGATATGTTCTCCCCCTTCCTCCTCCTAGGCGACTAGGGTTAGCCGCCACCCACTACTAGGAAAAAGCCTATAGTTGGAGGCAATAGGTGCCGGCGCACCACCAAGGACATGCGCCGGTGGCCAGTGTTGCCGGCGCACCTCTATTCAGCCGCGCCGGGGATGCAGGCCTTCTGCCGGCGCACCGGAGGAGCGGACGCGCGGCGCTATTTCTCGGCATGGCCGCGGCCGATTCGGGCCAGGCCCAAGCATCATTGCCGGCGCACCAGCCCGGGTGTGCGCCGGCGGAAAATGCGCTATTGCCGGCGCACACACGGGCCGGTGCGCCGGCAATGATGCTTGGGCCTGGCCCGGGGGTGATATAGCCGAAAGGGCTATGTACTGCCGGCGCACCCATGCCCTGGTGCGCCGGCAGTAACCTGGGCAGTTATTTCTGCTCAACAACCACACTCCCCCCACTAGTACTACCACTCCACTCCTCCACACAAACCCGAGCCTTCTCCCAACCCAGCTCATTTTTGCCCATTTCTATCCCCAATTTCACCAATTTGACCAAACAAAATCATATTTTTTGAGCAAATCTTCCCTTCCTACATGCATCTCCCACATCCCCCTATGTAGATCTAGATCTACTATCCCGCATTGACCGCTCAATCTAGATCTAGATCTAGAAAGTCGGCTTCCATACGCCGTGGTAGCGGCGCGACGTCTCGATCTCGTTGACGAATATATCAAACAAATAGGTGATTAATGAACAAATTGAGGAATGAAATCGACGTATGTTGGACATTTGAAGCAAAGCTCTCGTGTGTGGCATATATATATGTTGTGCTTGTGCTTGTGTGTGTTGGCGTTGAAAATGAGTTGCCAACGTTGCGCCGAAATGTTGATTCTTTAAGTTTCCGTTTCGGCACATTTCGGCGCTCCTATGTCCTACCGTGTAGGAAGGTCATGCTCGAAATTTTCCGTGAAAACTACCGACGGATGCATGGTTCTAATCAATTATGTAATCTTTCCATGCGGGCGATAATGGTTATCGAGATGAGTGAAAGCATCGTGATGAGATATCCGAAACACGCGATCATCGACATGTATGAAAATAACCGCACGGAGGTATTGTGTCCGTGCTGGGAGATGCAAACGAGGGAAATGGTTTGACCCGTATTCGAGGCAAATTGCGGGGGCACCTGCTCACTAATGGTTTCATGCATGGACACACTCAATGGATGAGTGATGATGGCGCGGAGGTCAATGGGGCGACGGCGGCGGGTGGTAAAAATGGCCGGCAAGAAGGAGGGCATCATGATATTGATGACGATGAAGAGTTTGTCGCACGGGACGATAACCTTGACGACGACAATAACCTTGCACGACGACCGACGAAGAGGTGCCGCTAGCTTCGGTCGTGCGGGACCCTCATCTTCAAGATCTGCTTCTCGAAAAGACGAAAGGCGCCAAGCGGAAATCAAAGCTTGAGCAACTCGAGATAGACTCGAATACTCCGTTGTACGACTCGGGTCGCGGGTTGGGGGAGTCTCGCTTGAGAGTAGCTCTCGATGTGCTTGCGAGATGAAGGCGAAACACGGATGGACGGACACAAGCGTCGACGACATCCTGGAATACGTGAAAGATCTCCTTCCTGCCGGGAACACGTGTCACGGTAGTCTAGCGCGAGGCCAAGAGAATCACGTGCCCTCTCGACTTACCCCACGAAAAGTATCACGCCTTGCATCAACGACTGTATCATGTACCGCAAGGAGCACATGGACAAGACCAAATGTCCTGTGTGTGAAGCTGAACGGTACAAGAAAGGGAAGAAGAAAGCTCCTCGGAAAGTTGTGTGGTACTTCCCGCTCGCCCCCCGGCTTCAACGGTTCTACGCGGACCGCAAGGAAGCAAAGCTCATGCGCGGCACGCAGAAAGAAAGGAGGCGGTGTTGAATGATGAAGAGCGGATTGAGCACCCAGTGCTGACGCACCCTTCGGATGCAAGCCAGTGGAAAGCATTAGACAATGAATTCGGAAGTTTTGGGGCAGATCCCAGAAACATCGGGTTGGGTGCGAGCACGGACGGATTCAATCCGTTCGGAAACCGAGCGAGCACACATAGCACATGGCCCGTCATTGTATGGATCTACAACCTCCCGCCCTGGCTGTGCATGAAGAGGAAGTACATACAGATGAGTATGCTAATTCAAGGGCCGACACAGCCAGGAAACGATATCAACATGTATCTCGAACTATGAAAGGAGGAGCCAGGAAACATTGTGGGCGGAGGAAGGGGTAGATACATGGGACGCCGTCGCGGAAGAATATTTCCCTTTGAGAGCCGCGTTGATCACGACGGTGCAGGACTACCTCGGATACGGTTACATTTCGTGCCAGGTGTGCCATGGACACAAGGCATGTGTCAGGTGCATGGAAGAGACAATGTTTTTGCAGCTTGGTAAGGATCCCGGCTCTTCGAAAACAGTTTACATGGGGCATCGAAGGTGGCTACAGAAGACTGACACGTGGAGAAAGCGTGGAGATCTATTCGATGGTACAAATGAACCCTGAGGACCTCCACGTAAGAAGAGCGGCGAAGAGATCGATACAATACTGAAAGGTTGGAAGGAGTGCCCTGCGCCGGGAAAGATTCGTCAAAAGCCTGGAGAGAAGAAGAAGAAAAAGGAAACGACGCCGCTCATTGGTGTATGGAAAAGGAGGTCCGTGTTTTGGGACTTGCCGTCTTGGAAAATTCTCGATACACCTCATCGCCTTGATGTCATGCATATTACAAAGAACGTGTGCGAGAGCTTGCTTGGCACTCTTCTCAACATGCCGGACCGGACCAAATATGGGCCGAAAGCAAGACACGACCTGAAAGTTTTGGGCATCGGGGAAGAGCTTCAGATCCCGGCGGCCCAAGAGGGACGAGTCGGAGGAGGAGGCGGACGGCGGTCGAAGCGCAAAAGGATTAAGCAGCCGGACTATTCTTGTCCCCCTCTGCTTCACTTTTAGTCCGGCCGAGGTCGATCAATTTTTCAATTGCCTTCTAGGAGTCGAGTGCCCTTCGGTTACTCCGGGCTAATAAGCGGATACATGGACCCCAAGAAATGAAACTTCGGCGGCATGAAGTCTCATGACTGTCACGTGATGATGACGCAGATTCTTCCGGTTTCAATCCGAGGTATAATGGATGACCATGTCCGTGCAACGCTGACTCGGGCTCTGTAACTTCTTCGACGTCATAACTCGGAAGTCGATAAGCGTGAAGAAACTCGCAAGGCTCCGGGAAGAGATCGTGGTGATCCTATGTGAGCTTGAGATGTACTTCCCGCCTGCATTCTTTGACGTGATGGTCCATCCGTTGGTCCATATCATGGATGATATCGTCAGTCTAGGGCCGGCATTTTTACACAACATGATGCCGTTTGAAAGAATGAATGGGGTCATTAAAGGGTACGTTCGTAACAGGTC
This sequence comes from Lolium rigidum, assembly GCF_022539505.1. Taxonomy (NCBI): domain Eukaryota; kingdom Viridiplantae; phylum Streptophyta; class Magnoliopsida; order Poales; family Poaceae; genus Lolium; species Lolium rigidum. The sequence continues at coordinate 103,976,143 of NC_061508.1, read as the reverse complement.
ACATCCGGATGGAAGCATCGTCCAGGGCTGGTGATACGTCTCCGACGTATCGATAATTTCTTATGTTCCATGCTACATTATTGATGATATCTACATGTTTTATGCACACTTTATGTCATATTTGTGCATTTTCTGGAACTAACCTATTAACCAGATGCCGAAGAGCCAGTTGTTGTTTTCTGCTGTTTTTGGTTTCAGAAATCCTAGTAAAGAAATATTCTCGGAATTGGACGAAATCAACGCCCAGGGTCCTATTTTGCCACGAAGCTTCCGGAAGACCGAAGGAGAGTCGAAGTGGGGCCACGAGGTGGCCGGACACCGAGGCGGCGCGGCCTAGGCCCCGGCCGCGCCGACCTATGGTGTGGGCCCCTCGTGGCGCCTCTTACCTCGCCCTTCCGCCTACAAATAGCCTCCGTCACGAAACCCCCGCATCCGAGAGCCACGATACGGAAAACCTTACTGAGACGCCGCCGCCGCCAATCCCATCTCGGGGGATTCTGGAGATCTCCTCCGGCACCCTGCCGGGGAGGGGATTCATCTCCCGGAGGACTCTTCACCGCCATGGTCGCCTACGGAGTGATGAGTGAGTAGTTCACCCCTGGACTATGGGTCCATAGCAGTAGCTAGATGGTTGTCTTCTCCTCATTGTGCTTCATTGTTGGATCTTGTGAGCTGCCTAACATGATCAAGATCATCTATCCGTAATACTATATGTTGTGTTTGTCGGGATCCGATGGATAGAGAATACTATGTTATGTTAATTATCAAGTTATTACCTATGTGTTGTTTATGATCTTGCATGCTCTCCGTTATTAGTAGAGGCTCGGCCAAGTTTTTGCTCTTAACTCCAAGAGGGAGTATTTATGCTCGATAGTGGGTTCATGCCTCCATTGAATGCTGGGACGAGTGACGGAAAGTTCTAAGGTTGTGGATGTGCTGTTGCCACTAGGGATAAAACATTGATGCTATGTCTAAGGATGTAGTTATTGATTACATTACGCACCATACTTAATGCAATTGTCTGTTGTTTTGCAACTTAATACTGGAAGGGGTTAGGACGATAACCTGAAGGTGGACTTTTTAGGCATAGATGCATGCTGGATAGCGGTCTATGTACTTTGTCGTAATGCCCAATTAAATCTCACTATATTTATCATGTCATGTATGTGCATTGTTATGCCCTCTCTATTTGTCAATTGCCCGACTGTAATTTGTTCACCCAACATGCTTTTATCTTATGGGAGAGACACCTCTAGTGAGCTGTGGACCCCGGTCCTATTCTTTACATCGCATACAATCTACTCGCAATACTTGTTTCTAACTCGTTTCCACACAATACGGTTAATCCTTTGTTACAGCAAGCCGGTGAGATTGACAACCTCACTCGTTTCGTTGGGGCAAAGTACTTTGGTTGTGTTGTGCGGGTTCCACGTTGGCGCCGGAATCTCCGGTGTTGCGCCGCACTACATCTCGCCGCCATCAACCTTCAACGTGCTTCTTGACTCCTACTGGTTCGATTAAACCTTGGTTTCTTACGAGGGAAACTTGCCGCTCGTGCGCATCACACCTTCCTCTTGGGGTTCCCAACGGACGTGTCAATTACACGCATCAAGCAAATTTCTGGCGCCGTTGCCGGGGAGATCAAGACACGCTGCAAGGAGAGTCTCCACAATCCAATCTCTTTACTTTGTTTTTGTCTTGCTTTATTTTATTTACTTTCTTGTTTGCTGCATTATATCAAAACACAAAAAAATTAGTTGCTAGCTTTACTTTATTTACTGTCTTGCACTCTATACCAAAAACACAAAAAAATTAGTTACTTGCATTTACTTTACTTGATTCATCATGTTTCCTTTTAATTTTACCACAAAAGACATACCGGTAGGACGTGGGTCCATAGTTGGGAGAAATAATATAGAAGAATTTTTCAATCATGTTAGTACCGTTGAAGATTTTGAAGATAGACACTTGGTAGAACTTGCTCCTACTTATGAAATTGCTGATGCTGCTTTAGTTCGCATGTTGGAAACTAAATTTGTTAATCTCAATCCTATAATCCAACACATGTTTCTTACACTTGGTGATATGGAAGAAGGGGAAAAGAAATATTTTGTTTTAGAAACCCTTCTTAGAGAATTTGGTAGTATAGCTAGAGAGGCTAGAAAGGTCTTTACTAAATATAAGATGCTTGGTTCTTATACCAATTTTGTTAGTATTCTTGAAAAGATGGACATGGAGAGAGTAAGGTACACTAATAATATTAATGATGGTGGGGAGATCAAAGCGCCGATACCATGTAAGCTCCTAGCGATGAATGAAGCGCTAGAAAATAACTATGCTTGGCTTGTTCCTGAAAATTTGTTTGATGAGAGTAGCAAGCCCAAGACTAATGAAAAGGGAGCCGCTGAAACTTATGTATCCAATATACTATGCATGGTTGAGAAAACTCCAAACCCCGCTGAAGATTCATCATCTCTTGATAACACTTGATATACACTTTCTGCGCCTAGCTGAAAGGCGTTAAAGAAAAGCGCTTATAGGAGACAACCCATGTTTTTACTACAGTTTTTTTGTTTTATATTTGAGTCTTGGAAGTTGTTTACTACTGTAGCAACCTCTCCTTATCTTAGTTTTGTGTTTTGTTGTGCCAAGTAAAGTCTTTGATAGTAAGGTTCATACTAGATTTGGATTACTGCGCAGAAACAGATTTCTTTGCTGTCACGAATCTGGGCCTAATTCTATGTAGGTAACTCAGAAAATTATGCCAATTTACGTGAGTGATCCCCAGATATGTACGCAACTTTCATTCAATTTGGGCATTTTCATTTGAGCAAGTCTGGTGCCTCAATAAAATCCATCTTTACGGACTGTTCTGTTTTGACAGATTCTGCCTTTTATTTCGCATTGCCTCTTTTGCTATGTTGGATGAATTTATTTGATCCATTAATGTCCAGTAGCTTTATGCAATGTCCAGAAGTGTTAAGAATGATTGTGTCACCTCTAAACATGTTAATTTTTATTGTACACTAACCCTCTAATGAGTTGTTTCGAGTTTGGTGTGGAGGAAGTTTTCAAGGATCAAGAGAGGAGTATGATGCAATATGATCAAGGAGAGTGAAAGCTCTAAGCTTGGGGATGCCCCGGTGGTTCACCCCTGCATATTTTAAGAAGACTCAAGCGTCTAAGCTTGGGGATGCCCAAGGCATCCCCTTCTTTATCGACAACATTATCAGGTTCCTCCCCTGAAACTATATTTTTATTCCGTCACATCTTATGTGCTTTGCTTGGAGCGTCGGTTTGTTTTTGTTTTTGTTTTTGTTTGAATAAAATGGATCCTAGCATTCACTGTATGGGAGAGAGACACGCTCCGCTGTTGCATATGGACAAATATGTCCTTAGGCTTTACTCATAGTATTCATGGCGAAGGTTGAATCTTCTTCGTTAAATTGTTATATGGTTGAAATCGGGAAATGCTACATGTAGTAATTCTAAAATGTCTTGAATAATTTGATACTTGGCAATTTTTGTGCTCATGTTTAAGCTCTTGCATCATATACTTTGCACCCATTAATGAAGAAACACATAGAGCTTGCTAATTTGGTTTGCATATTTGGTTTCTCTAAAGTCTAGATAATTTCTAGTATTGAGTTTTGAACAACAAGGAAGACGGTGTAGAGTCTTATAATGTTTACAATATGTCTTTTATGTGAGTTTTGCTGCACCGTTCATCCTTGTGTTTGTTTCAAATAAACCTTGCCAGCCTAAACCTTGTATCGAGAGGGAATACTTCTCATGCATCCAAAATCCTTGAGCCAACCACTATGCCATTTGTGTCCACCATACCTACCTACTACATGGTATTTCTCCGCCATTCCAAAGTAAATTGCTTGAGTGCTACCTTTAAAATTTCCATCATTCGCCTTTGCAATATATAGCTCATGGGACAAATATCTTAAAAACTATTGTGGTATTGAATATGTACTTATGCACTTTATCTCTTATTAAGTTGCTTGTTGTGCGATAACCATGTTTCTGGGGACGCCATCAACGATTCTTTGTTGAATATCATGTGAGTTGCTATGCATGTCCGTCTTGTCTGAAGTAATAGAGATCTACCACCTTAATGGTTGGAGCATGCATATTGTTAGAGAAGACACTAGTAGGAAAACCCTTATAGGCAAAGCTTAGTTCTGTGGCGCACCAAAATAAATGCGCCACAGAAAGATTTTTTGTGGCGCACGAGGAAGAATGCGCCACAAAAATAAGCTATTTTTGTGGCGCACTACCGTGCCGTGCGCCACAGAAATTATGTGGGGCCCACATCCTGCCACCACCAATAATTAGGTTTAGGTATTTACGTGGCGCACATGGCTTGCTGCGCCACGAAATAAGTGTTTACGTGGCGCACCTGCTGCGGTGCGCCACGGAAGTAGTTGATTACGTGGCGCACTTGTGCTTGTGCGCCACGAAGTAGTTGATTCTGTGGCGCACTTGTCGCTGGTGCGCCACGAAATAGCGCCTTCTATAACCACCCGTACCCCCTCCCCCCGCCCGTACTTCTTCCTCCTCCACCCCTCTTCCTCTCCCTCGCGCACCGCCGCCCGTACTTCCTCGTCCACCCCTCTTCCTCTCCCTCGCGCGCCGCTGCCTTCCATGGTGAGCGTGGCTGTCGTCGTCGCCGCCGCCGCCTCCTTCCTCTGCGAGGGCCGCATGCCGCCACGCTCCACCCATCCCCGCCACCAGCAGCACAAGCCGGCTGCGGCGTGGAGGAGGAGGGCGGCCGCCGCATGGAGGAGGAGGGGCCGGCTCCGCGTCAAGGAGGAGGAGCCGCCGCCCCTGCCATCATCGTCGACCTCCTCGTCCACCCCTACCCGGCCCCTCCCTCTTCCTCTACCGGCCGCTCCTCCAACGACATCGTCGGTGAGCTCCACCTCTCCCCTCCCTCCCTCTTCCTCTCCCGTGCGGGCACAAAGTGCTCGACGAAATTACTTTGTCGGATTGAGTGATATGGCTACTTGCTTGTTTGCTCTCCAAATTACCAAGTGATATGGCTACTGCTTGTTTGCTCTCCAAATTACTTTGTCGGATTTAAATGTCCTCTGGATCATTTGCAATAGTACGAGTGCCTTGTTAATTATGCATTTCATTTATCTGGTTAGTTTAACTTGATTGATTAGATAAATGAGATGAACTGCTGAGCAGTAATGATCTCATGGATGGATTTGGATGTAGCTAGAGGGTTGCCAATCATTGATTGGGTACCCTAGCTCATGCTTGAGCCCTATTGGGTTATGATGCGGTGGCTTAGTGAATGTTCCTATGGGTTTGAGGTAGCCACGACAGCCTTTATGTTGTCCAAGGGTGGCTCCCCTTTCTTGTGGCTGTTGTTGTGACTCTCTCATGCTATCTGGTTGATCCATGACTAGATTACCAGTAGCTTTTGCTGTATTGAAAACAAAATAGACATTTAAATGTCTATATTCTGATGGTATAACTAGCTGTGTGGTGCTAGGTGAGTTTGGATGGCTAGTTAGGGATTAATCCATGTTGGATTTATCTGGTAGTGTCACCATACTGACATACCAATGTTCCCTTGGTGATTTCCTTCGGCTGATCTTCGGTTTGCTTCCACCAAATGGCTTAGTAGCCGGATGATGATACAAACTGGGTATTCTACCCATTTTGGCCTGGCAAGCATGTGGTGACTCACCGGCCTTGTGTGTCTTGTTGGGCATGCACACTGCACAGTGAGCTGTTTGGCTTGTGTGTGTGTAGCCTGGCTTGGGACTTGGGTTGACTCCAATATTAAAAATGTCTCCCAAATATGGAGACAAACATTTTAACATTACCCCAATGATCTTCAAATGTTTTGCATGCTCTGTTAGGCCTTAATTGATGCCTTATGATCCAAATTACTATATTATTGGATTGAGTGATATGGCTACTTGCTTGTTTGCTCTCCAAATTACCAAGTGATGAATATATAATCCCTTTGGAGCATACTGCCCCATGCTATATATGTGTATTTGACCATGCTTATGATGGATTTCTTTTAAGGACTCTAGCTAGATTAGAGGGGAAAAAGTTGTTGCTTTGTTGCCTATGATAATGGATCATAAAATGTTTCCCTTTGTCCCCTGGTTGCCTCCTTAATTGATGCCTTATGATCCAAATTACTATATTATTGGATTGAGTGATATGGCTACTTGCTTGTTTGCTCTCCAAATTACCAAGTGATGAATATATAATCCCTTTGGAGCATCTGCCCCATGCTATATATGTGTATTTGACCATGCTTATGATGGATTTCTTTTAAGGACTCTAGCTAGATTAGAGGGGAAAAAGTTTACTGCTTTGTTGCCTATGATAATGGATCATAAAATGTTTCCCTTTGTCCCCTGGTTGCCTCCTTAATTGATGCCTTATGATCCAAATTACTATATTATTGGATTGAGTGATATGGCTACTTGCTTGTTTGCTCTCCAAATTACCAAGTGATGAATATATAATCCCTTTGGAGCATCTGCCCCATGCTATATATATGTGTATTTGACCATGCTTATGATGGATTTCTTTTAAGGACTCTAGCTAGATTAGAGGGGAAAAAGTTGCTGCTTTGTTGCCTATGATAATGGATCATCAAATGTTTCCCTTTGTCCCTGGTTGCCTCCTTAATTGATGCCTTATGATCCAAATGACCCAAGTCCCTTGCATGATCCCATTTGTCCCTAATGTTGCTTAAGATGAATAAATTCCCTCTAATCACCATTTGGAGATCAAGACTAGTTCTTGATTTCCATTAGCTAGACTCCAATATTAAAAATGTCTCCCAAATATGGAGACAAACATTTTAACATTACCCCAAGTGATTTACTTGTCGATGATTAGATGGTTGGTCGATCACTCGTACACTCGGGGGTGGAGCAAGTGAGGCTTGGTGTGATGGCACAAATATCAATATCTTGTGCATCCTACCTGGCCTCACTTACTCCATCCCTGGATGTTAATATTTGTTTCGACCAACAAAGTATGAGGCATTCCATTTAGTTGATACCACTTGGCTCTTTCTTCCATTTTAGTGCCGATGATTAGAATGTTCGGTCAAGCTGTACACTCACGGGGTGTCGCTAGTGAGCCTGGTGTGATGGCACAAATATCAATCTCTTGTGCATCCTACCCGGCCTCACTAACGCCATCCCGGGATGTTCATATTTGTTTCGACCAACAAAGTATGAGGCATTCCATTTAGTTCATACTAGCTACTTCTTAATTGCATTGGCCTTTCTTCCATTTTAGTGCCGATGATTAGAATGTTTGGTCACCTATACGCCGCAATATACTTTGTAGACGAGCCCCCTTTCCCTGGCCGCCGTTCAGTGAACGAGTCCTTGATGAGACAACAACGCCGACATGCCTCTCCGGCGCAGCACCACTTTTCTTCTCTCGCCGTCCGGTACGTGAACGAGTCCTTAATGCCAAGACGGTGCCGGCCTCCCTAGCATCATGCCGACCCCTGTTGTCGCGCTTCGGGCCGTGTCGATCATGCGCCCTGCACTCTTCGCCTTCTTGCCCGGTGAACGAATAGACTAATCGTTGGAATAAGGAAGCCGATGACGGCCGATCGCAATTTAATCTTGCGACCGGCTGTCATCGGTTTCCTTATTCCAACGATCAGCCTATTGGTTCACCGGAGCAAGGCGAGCGTGCGAGCGCGGACACACGGCTTGAAGCGCGGCAACACGGCCCGGCATAATGCTTGGGCAAGCCGGCACGGTCTTTGCATCAAGGACTCGTTCAGCTGGACAGCGAGGAACTGGCGTGGTTCTGCGGCGGAGATGCGGATCGGCGTTGTTGTGTCGTCAAGCACCCGTTGACGGAACGCCGACCGGGGAAAGGGGCCCTTACGCAAAGTATTTGTGTTGACCAACAATGTATGAGGCACATATTCTATTTTGTCATTCCATTTGCTTTGAGATTTTCAAAATGCCGATGATTAAAATGTTTGGTCACCGTACACTCGGGGGTGGCGTAAGTGAGCCTGGTAAGATAGCACAAATATCAATCTCTTGTGCATCCTACCTGGCCTCGCTTACACCATCCCTAAATGTTAATATTTGTGTTGACCAACAATGTATGAGGCACTTATTCCATTTTGTCATTCCATTTGCTTTGAGATTTTCAAAATGCCGATGATTAAAATGCTTGGTCACCAGTACACTCAGGGGCGGTGTTAGTGAGCCTCGTGTGATTGCACAAATATCAATCTCTTGTGCATCCTACCTGGCTCGCTAACTCCGTCCCGGAATGTTAATATTTGTTTCGACCAACAAAGTATGAGGCCTTGTCATTCCATTTGCTTTGGTATTTTCAAAATGCCGATGATTAAAATGTTGGTCACCGTACACTTGGGGGTGGCGTAAGTGAGCCTGGTAAGATAGCACAAATATCAATCTCTTGTGCATCGGACTTGGTCTCACTTACGCCATCCCTAAATGTTAATATTTGTGTTGACCAACAATGTATGAGGCACTTATTCCATTTTGTCATTCCATTTGCTTTGACATTTTCAAAATGCCGATGATTAAAATGTTTGGTCACCGTACACTCGGGGGCGGCGTAAGTGAGCCTGGTAAGATAGCACAAATATCAATCTCTTGTGCATCGGACTTGGTCTCACTTACACCGTCCCGAATGTTAATATTTGTGTTGACCAACAATGTATGAGGCATTTATTCCATTTCTCTTGTGCATCGGACTTGTTGGTCTCACTTTCTTCCATTTTCATCATAGTAGGAACTGGATGAAGGACCCCGATGCAAGCGAGCTTGGTGGGTAGAGATGACGGAGCAAAGGAGGAACCGGATGAAGACTACTTTGTATCTCGAAATTGTGAATTTTGTATGAATTAAGAGTTGTATGCAAAACATTTGACACTTGCCACTATATATGTATCTCGATCGGGCTCTAAGTAATGTGATGATGATGTCTATGTTATATCTGTGCAATGTACATGATATTTATATTATATCTGAATGTTGCTTGTATATAACTCTGTGTATCCGTATTGTGTATACGTATTGCTGTGTATAAACTGCATATGTATAGCGAGGCAGCACAAAATCGTGTATAATACAAGCAAATTCCGTGGCGCACTTAGAAGCAGTGCAGTGGCGCACGCTTTTACTGTGGCGCACCTAAGAACAAGTGCGCCAAGAAACCTTAATTCTGCGGCGCATGGGCAGGTGCGCCACAGAAACCTTATTTTTGTGGCGACGTTTCTGTGGCGCACCTCCCATGCGCCACAGAATCCATTTTTGGTGCGCCACTGATGAGGCTTTTCCTACTAGTGAGAACATTGGGCCGCTAACTAAAGCCATGATTCATGGTGGAAGTTTCAGTTTTGGACATATATCCTCAATCTCATATGAGAATAATAATTGTTGCCACATGCTTATGCATTAAAGAGGAGTCCATTATCTGTTGTCCATGTTGTCCCGGTATGGATGTCTAAGTTGAGAATAATCAAAAGCGAGAAATCCAAAATGCGAGCTTTCTCCTTAGACCTTTGTACAGGCGGCATGGAGGTACCCCATGGTGACACTTGGTTAAAACATGTGTATTGCGATGATCCGGTAGTCCAAGCTAATTAGGACAAGGTGCGGGCACTATTAGTATACTATGCATGAGGCTTGCAACTTGTAAGATATAATTTACATAACTCATATGCTTTATTACTACCGTTGACAAAATTGTTTCATGTTTTCAAAATAAAAGCTCTAGCACAAATATAGCAATCGATGCTTTCCTCTTTGAAGGACCATTCTTTTTTACTTTTATGTTGAGTCAGTTCACCTATTTCTCTCCACCTCGAGAAGCAAACACTTGTGTGAACTGTGCATTGATTCCTACATACTTGCATATTGTACTTGTTATATTACTCTATGTTGACAATTATCCATGAGATATACATGTTATAAGTTGAAAGCAACCGCTGAAACTTAATCTTCCTTTGTGTTGCTTCAATACCTTTACTTTGATTTATTGCTTTATGAGTTAACTCTTATGCAAGACTTATTGATGCTTGTCTTGAAGTACTATTCATGAAAAGTCTTTACTTTATGATTCACTTGTTTACTCATGTCATTACCATTGTTTTGATCGCTGCATTCATTACATATGTTTACAATAGTATGATCAAGTTTATGATGGCATGTCACTTCAGAAATTATCTTTGTTATCGTTTTACCGCTCGGGACGAGCGGAACTAAGCTGGGGATGCTGATACGTCTCCGACGTATCGATAATTTCTTATGTTCCATGCTACATTATTGATGATATCTACATGTTTTATGCACACTTTATGTCATATTCGTGCATTTTCTGGAACTAACCTATTAAAAAGATGCCGAAGTGCCGATTCTTTGTTTTACTGTTGTTTTTGGTTTCAGAAATCCTAGTAAAGAAATATTCTCGGAATTGGACGAAATCAACGCCCAGGGTCATATTTTGCCACGAATCTTCCAGAAGACCGAAGGAGAGTCGAAGTGGGGCCACGAGGTGGCCAGAAACCAGGGCGGCGCGGCGCGGCCCAGGCCCTGGCTGCGCCGACCTATGGTGTGGGCCACTCGTGCCGCCTCTTTACCTGCCCTTCCGCCTACAAATAGCCTCCGTCGCGAAACCCCCAGTACCGAGAGCCACGATACGGAAAACCTTACTCGAGACGCCGCCGCCGCCAATCCCATCTCGGGGGATTCTGGAGATCTCCTCCGGCACCACTGCGGGAGGGGATTCATCTCCCGGAGGACTCTTCACCGCCATGGTCGCCTCCGGAGTGATGAGTGAGTAGTTCACCCCTGGACTATGGGTCCATAGCAGTAGCTAGATGGTTGTCTTCTCCTCATTGTGCTTCATTGTTGGATCTTGTGAGCTGCCTAACATGATCAAGATCATCTATCCGTAATACTATATGTTGTGTTTGTCGGGATCCGATGGATAGAGAATACTATGTTATGTTAATTATCAAGTTATTACCTATGTGTTGTTTATGATCTTGCATGCTCTCCGTTATTAGTAGAGGCTCGGCCAAGTTTTTGCTCTTAACTCCAAGAGGAGTATTTATGCTCGATAGTGGGTTCATGCCTCCATTGAATGCAGGACGGTGACGAGAAAGTTCTAAGGTTGTGGATGTGTTGTTGCCACTAGGGATAAAACATTGATGCTATGTCTAAGGATGTAGTTATTGATTACATTACGCACCATACTTAATGCAATTGTCCGTTGTTTTGCAACTTAATACTGGAAGGGGTTCGGACGATAACTCGAAGGTGGACTTTTTAGGCATAGATGCATGTTGGATAGCGGTCTATGTACTTTGTCGTAATGCCCAATTAAATCTCACTATATTTATCATGTCATGTATGTGCATTGTTATGCCCTCTCTATTTGTCAATTGCCCGACTGTAATTTGTTCACCCAACATGCTTTTATCTTATGGGAGAGACACCTCTAGTGAGCTGTGGACCCCGGTCCTATTCTTTACATCGCATACAATCTACTTGCAATACTTGTTTTCTCATGTTTCCACACAATACGGTTAATCCTTTGTTACGGCAAGCCGGTGAGATTGACAACCTCACTTTGTTTCGTTGGGGCAAAGTACTTTGGTTGTGTTGTGCGGGTTCCACGTTGGCGCCGGAATCTACGATGTTGCGCCGCACTACATCTCGCCGCCATCAACCTTCAACGTGCTTCTTGACTCCTACTGGTTCGATTAAACCTTGGTTTCTTACTGAGGGAAACTTGCCGCTGTGCGCATCACACCTTCCTCTTGGGGTTCCCAACGGACGTGCCAATTACACGCATCAGCTGGCTCACCGAAGAGTGCATCTCTTTCTGCACGAATTATCTAGACATCGGGGACCCTATTGGTTTGCCTCAAAACAAGCACCTTCGCAGGTTCGAGGGAGTAGGCCACAAAATGGAAGGAAGGAACTGCACGTGCACATGTCTGGTCGGACTTCCGACTTTGACAGGGCCAACTTAGTAGCGCTACAACACATTGACTTGATCGATCCTTGGTTGAAAGAGCACAAAACCATGATAGAGAACGAGTGGCAAGCCGATGATGACGGAAGCGAGAAATATACGAGAGCACAACTCCTCTTTCGTGCGCTGGTTCAAAGACCACATTGATGCTAATCCCCCACCAATGGATTCTGACAAGGATAAACTAGTATTGGCCTTGTCACATGGCCCCGCGCCCAACATCATGACTTACCAAGCGTACGATATCAATGGGTACACATTCTACACGGAAGAAAAAGACAAGAACAGTGTTTACCAGAAATCAGGGGTAACGATGGATTCCTGGACGGGTGACGTAAAGACTAGATACTACGGAAGAATCGAGGAATTTGGGAGCTTAGCTACGCTGGGGAGAAAGTGCCGATGTTCCGTATCAGATGGGCTAAGAGCGTCACAAAAGAAGACCGGTATTTCACCACCATGTTTCTACCCGAAGCCAACAAATCAAAGTCCACGAACGCCACCGCGCAGAATGAGCCATGGGTGCGCGGCAGAACACGTGCACCAATGCTTCTTCATAACCGACCCATCCAGGCCTAGCCGTGTTATCGTGAGGAGAGGCAAGAGGACCATCGTCGGAATGGATGGAGTCGCCAACGAGGAAGACTTCGAAGGACAAGTCGGAGACCCAATGATGGAAGAATCCGAGGATGAAGACACAACATACACCACAAGAAGAAGCGAGGACCACGCTACCGAGGGTCAGGTCGACCCTTCAAAAGAAGAAGTCACGACACGGGGCTAAATTATTCAACGACGAGCAAGGAAAGCAAGAAGAAAGTGAAACACTCTTCTCAATCGATGATGTAAAACTTTATTTGCAATCTATAACTCATATTTTGTGTAATTCATAACTACTCATATGGTCATGGCCAATATTTTATGTATGACTAATTAATATTGTGTTGGTCAATATTTTGTGTATGTATAACTCACATATCTTTTTGTTTTTGCATAATAACACTCATGCATATTTGCTTTGTTTTCCTATAACTCAAATATAATAGTCATGTATGTATAACTGACATATCTGAATAAAGAAACATAAAATAAAGAAAAAGAAAAGAAAATGAATCAAAAAAATTACCATGGCCTATAGCTATCTGTGAATTTGGTTAAGTCGCAGCTATAGCAGACTAGTCTTATTGCCGGCGCACCGGGGCATTGGTTCGCCGGGGACAAGGTTGTCCCCGGCGAACCAATGCCCCAGTGCGCCGCAATAAGACTAGTCATATGACTTAGTCGTTTCGGCCGAACCCCCATCTTCCCCAAACCATCTCACAACCCTAGCGCACCGCACCGCCGCCGTCGCGCCACCGCCGCACCCGAGCCGCCCAGAGGAGGAGAGCCACCGAGAGGAGGAGGAGCAGGCGTCGCCACACCATCGCCTCGGAGAGGAGGATCGAGCAGGCGTCACCACCGCCGCCGCAGAGGAGGAGGGCGTCGCACACGCGCCGGCCACCGTCGGTAAGATCCGCCCCTCTCCCTTCCCCTCATCCTTCCCCTCATCCTTCCCCGACGCCGCCAATACCTCCTCCACCTTCCCCTCCCCTCCGATCCCCCTCTTCCTTCCCCTATCTGTCCCCCTCTTCCTTCCCCTCTCCCGAATTCCCCTCTCTGCAGTTCACTGAAATTGCTTGGGAGTCCTTGTTTTTCAGTATTGCCAAAATGCATGCAGTAGCAGTATTAGTAGGTTTAGTTCCCCTCTCCCGAATTCCCCTCTCGGCAGTAGCAGTAGCAGTACAAGAAATGGGTTCATTCTCTGGTTCATTTAAAAAATGATGAAAAAATGATACTGGTTCATGCTTGCTCATGCTCATGCTTGACATAAATTGCTACTGGTTCAAATTGCTTGTGATATGCATGGTTCATTTAAAAAAATGATGAAAAAATGGTCATGCTACTCCTATCTGGTTGATTTAGTTGGTTAATCAAAATACTTGGTATCTCAAGTTGAGATTTTGCATTCTCTCGGTTCGGTTTGTGCTATTTTAATTTCTCCGGTTCACATGCTATTTCTCCGGTTTGAATTTGTTCTCTGGTTAGAAAATAGAAAATGAAATGCATGCGATAGATTTGTTTATATGAAATGCAAAATGCGATGAGTCGCTACTGTTGCTATATATGCAGTAGTGGTTCTTCATTTAAATGCCTACCTGCCAAGAATTGGTTGATATATAAAATTAAGCATCAAATGCCACCAGTAGCAAGTGTTAGGGTTAGGCATACCTCACATTTATTCACTAGCAGTAGGTTTACTTTATTTAAAAAGAACAAGTGATATGTTCATTCTCTGGTTTGAATTTGTTAGTTGAAAAATCCTAAAATGTTATTTCTCTTAGAGAATGCTATTTCTCAGGTTTTAATTTGTTCTCTGGTTTGAAAAAGGAAAATGAAATGCTAGTTGGAGAAGAACTAGGCAGTAGGAAGTATTCCATTCTTGATTAAATGAAAATGAAAATGAATTTGTTCTCTAGTTTGAAAAAAAAAAAATGAAATGCAAAATGCAGTAGCTTGGTTTAGATGAAATACTTGGTTTGAAGTGCAGTGCTACTGCTACTAATTTATAAAATAAGCAGTAGGTTTAGTTCACTATACCATTTATAAAATGCCCAGAAAATGCTAGCAGTAGGTTTATAAAATAAGCAGTAGGTTTATATGACTGGTGTTCTCTGGTTTAAAAATGCTACTGCATTTATTCTCTGGATCAATGGATCAAAAAAGAAAGAATGCTACTGGGCTCCTTTGGTTCTGTAAACATAATTTGAGAAGTACAAATACTGGGCCAGATTTGATGTTAACTGTATACATATATTCATGCATGCTCACTGGTTGTAAATAAATTTTAGCAAATTTTACTTGATGGATTCTTGTGAGCTTTAGATTATGGTTATTTAGTTCATAAATGATTTGTGCTGATGGTTTACATGAAAAATTCAGTAGCTACTGGTATAAATTTAAATGCATGCTGCTGCTTTGCATGTTGTTGTTATGGTTATGGTTATGGTGATGGTTGAGCTAAATGAACATGCTGATTATGGTGATGGTTGAGCTCCGGTGAAAATGAAGTTGTTATATATATGTTTGCATTTCTGTTACAGGGATTGAGTTGCTATTGAGTGCCGGAATGTCGATTCATTTCCGTTCCGGCAATTCTAGCACTCGGCATGACCAATTTTTAGCAAAGGTCATGCCGAATTTTTCCGTGAATTCTAACTCTTTTTCATCTTCTATTAGTGCAAGCCACCATGGCGTCTCAAGAAGAATTAGAGGAGCACTACAATAGGCACTTCTTTAGGACGGAGGAGGATGCCGAGGCCGCCGGTGTTGGCGGCGACGAGGACCATGAGATGGAGGATGACGGCGGGGGTAGTGCCGACGAGCCAAGCGGCAACGAGGCAAGCGACGCCGCCGGGGTAGTACCTACGCGCCAAGCGGCGACGAGGCAGCCGGCGCCGCCGGGGGTGGCGGCGAGACAAGCGGCGACGATCCTAGCGGCGCCGCCGGGAGTAGTGGCACCGGGACAAGTGGTTCCAAGAGGCCGCGGAAGGCAAGGTGCCAAAACACGGTCGCCACCGGCAGAGACACAATAAAAGAGGTGGACCCCGCCAGTGGTTTGCCGGTGGAGCCTAAGGATGTTGCCAAGGGGTACGGCAACCAACCGGCATGTATCCTCCGAGAGGTCGTCAATCTCAACGAGACGGACCTCCGAGCTGAGAACAAAGCGCCTTTGCGAGCCCAGCTCATTGCGAGGTTGCACGCACGATACAAGTTCCTAGGCGACTACGCCTCCAGTCATCAAACCAACAACATTGTGAACTCACAAGCCCTCCTGAAGTTCACCAAACACCTCGAGCAGCTATAAGTACATGGTGCGGAAGCTGATTGCTTGAGGGCAAAGGTTTCGAAGAGGTCCACTCCGCCTTTCCGCATGTCACCCGGGCGGACTTTGATGCTTTTGTGGCCAATGAAGAGCTACAAGCAACCAAGAATCGCAAGTTGTGGGGGAAGGAAATGCGGGAGCTTAACATCGGCAACCACAACCTTGGGAGCCGTGGGTACGAGGGAAAGGAGCCCTATTGGGCGAAGGAGGACAAGGCGTATGTAAATGCCGGCATTGAGAACCCCTGGCTCAAGTACAAGGACCCGCTTGAAAGAAGATTCATCAGGTCCCGGTACCATAAGAAGAAACTAATCGGGGAACTTGTCACGGACCCGAAGGTCGTAACCGACATAATTTGGTTCACGAACGACAAGAAGGTCCTGTCGTTGGAGAAAAAACTGGTAAGCAATTTACCGGTTTAATTAGATCAAGTATCGTTCATATAATAGTAGCAACATTTCTAAATGGTTCGCGTTTCTTCCGCAGGAAGAAGAAAGACAAAGACTTTCTCAAGGTGACGAAGGCTCCTCCTCCCAGGCGTCGACGGCCAGGGTAGCCTGGGACAAGCCTCTCGTACGGGCGCTAAACATCGTCAATGAGCATTCACCTACGAGAAGGCCGCATAGAGGCCGTGTGGCTGGCGCCGGTACAGGCCACAAGCATGGTCACTACGGCTTGTCGTCTGCGGCCGATAAAAATGCACGCGAGTGAGAGGAAGCAGCGGGAGGCGGAGGAAATGAGGAGTCAATCCTAGCCCAAGTCCAAGCTGGTTTGGTACCGCAACCGATACCGCAACTCAAAGCTACGCTCGTACCCGAAGTCAAAGCTGAAGTCGCCGCTTCGGTCCAAGCAGATTTCAACGGTCTACACGCGTGGTATGAGGGTGGCAAACAAGCCCCCCCCCCCCCGAAAATGCAAGTGGTTAGCTTCGACGGCAGCAACTTGATGGCGCCGCCGTCCACCGGCAATGACAATGTTATAATGGAGACTCCTCTGGCCGCCGGCAATGTCGCTGGTGCTAGGGATTCACCGTCCATGCCGGGTAGCAGCCCCTCCGTCAACTCGATGGCGCCGCCGTCCGCCGCTGCATGTGCCGGCCCGTCGACATTAGCCGAGCTCAACGCCCTCACGGTAATTAACTAATGTGTACATCAAGTTAATATATTAGTTTCGTCATCCTTGCCCTCTCTCTAACGCCATACACATGTTCTCGCAGGAGCTCTCAACGCCATGCACCTTCCTGATGAGAGTAAACGACGAACTCAAAGACGTCGCGAGGGGGTCCATCCTTCGGCCCCTGGATAAGAAGTGGCACACACGAGATATGGCGGATGACGTTTACCGGGTTGAAGTGGATCGGGCGTTACCGGGCTATGAGGATTCCTCCTAATCAACCGCATGGTGCCGATGACGATAGCCCGTTGAATCTGGCCTCACTGAAGGGTTGGGTACTGCTATGGCCGAAGACCCTAATTCGGATCAACACCTACTCGGGGTCGACGACAAGCAAAGACAAGCACCTTGCGGTGCCACATGTCAGCGTCCCTCCACGACGGCCGGCGGCGCCGGTGGTCATCGCCCCACCGGAACGGCCGGCTGCGCCGGAGGTCAGCGCCCCACCACAACAGCCAGCTGCGCCAGAGGCCGAGGAATACGAACGTGAGAACTTCCAATGGGATATTCCAACGTCTTCACAAGTTGTCCATGAGGATGCGCCGGCCTCGAAATATGTGTGCTCCAAGAAGCTGTTCGATTCTCAAGAAACGGGCGAGGAGGAAAATCCTGAGGAGGTCGCCACCGCCGCCAGTCAAAAATATGCTGAGCCCAAACACACTCCGTGCTACGGCCACTACGGCGATGGATGGTCCAGCACTACAACCCAAGAAGAGGAAGAGGGAAAATAAGAAGGACGCCAAAGACAAGGCGGCGGCCAAATCCAAGGACAAGGTCCCACTCCTTGACAAGTTGCCGAACAATTGGCGACCTCTGCATCACTTGGGTGAACCGATGCTTGCCGGAGCATGTCCCGAAGAAACTCACCCCGGATATGAGGAGCTTGCATGAGGCTCGTCGGGTATGTGGAGAACATTCTTCTCAAATCAAAAGATCCTGCTTACCCTCTCTTCGTGGCGAAGGTGCCAAGCGGCATGAACTTCGTCGAGAAGTACCCGCGGACTTGTGCTTCATCCGGTTCAACGACATCTTCAGCATCTATCGCATGCAAGCGCTCCACTTTAGTGTGGTTCGCCTAGTTGCTCTTAGCTTGTCTTCCCATATTGTTAAGGAGGGGACGCCGACCATCGCGATAATGGACCCCTTCTATATGCGGGAGAGCATCATCTGCAACGCTGGGGATCGCGCGATTGCCACCCGGCAGGTCGAGGATTTCATGCTGGCGAACATTAAAAAGGGCGCCATTCTCATCCCTTACTTCCCAAGTAAGTAATCACTCGCTAGTCCCCCATCACCATTCTATCCTATATCTCCATTTGCATTTTCAAAGGTTAATCCGTGTGTTTTCCGCAGAGACAAGTTCTGCACCCTCATCGTCGTGCACCCGCAACACTCGCATGTAGTCTATCTCGACTCGGGTAGGGACCGCAAGAAAGACTACACCCACATCAGGGCCCTTCTCAGTGATGCTCTCACCGGCTTCGCCAACAAGGCAGGCCCCCTCAAAGTAGAGAGGAAATCCCGAGGAGGCTTGGTCTTAACCCACACAACCAACTTCCCCTACCTCAAGCAGTCGACGCAAGACAATGGGATGGACGTGTGGTACGCCATCCTTCAGATGCAGGAGTACATAAAGTACGCAGATGACATGTTGCTGCCAGAGAATCTCAGAAACAGGTTAGCAAACATGGCGGATGTCCCTGATAGAGAGATTAGAAAGAACTGGGGTCGCATCCAGCGGTTCATTTGCACGGTAATCCTGCAGGATGTCAACGCTAGGTCTGGCGAGTTCTTCTACGGCTACGGTCTACCACCTAATGACGAGATAGAACTCCGCTTGGAGATGTCGCGTGATAAGAGGCCGTTCAACTCGCTTGAGGGCTGCCGTCCATTCCCCCTAGTCGTACAACTCTGATCCTACGACGGGAACACTTGCTAAAGCTTGAACGATATGTCCTTGAACTTCCGTATTGTAATAATTGCTATATATTCCAATAGAATCGACTTGTTGCTTTTATTTAGTTGTATGAATGTGCATGTGAACATGTGTCTATAGTTTCATTTACTTTGCTATATATTTCAAGATTATGGCGTAGATAGCTTAATAATTATTTGCATTACTTGCCTCGTATTTGGAGTTCGCCGATGATTAGAATGTTCGGTCACTCGTACACTCGGGGGTGGAGCCAGTGAGCCTTGGTGCGACTGCCACAAGTATCAATCTCTTGTGCATCCTACCTAGCCTCACCGACTCCATCCTGGATGTTAATATTTGTTTCGACCGACAAAGTATGAGGCACGCTATTTAATTCGTACTACTTGTCTTTTATTTGAGTTCGCACTTCTTAATTGCATTGGCCGATGATTAGAATGTTCGGTCACTTGTACACTCCGGGGTGGGGCCAGTGAGGCTTGGTGTGATGGCCACAAATATCAATCTATTGTGCATCCTACCTAGTCTCGCTGACCCCATCCCTGTATGTTATTATTTATTTCGACCAACAAAGTATGAGGCACATGCTATTTAGTTCGTACTACTTGTCTCTTATTTGAGTTGGCACTTGTTCATTGCATTGGTACTAACGTTTTACTTGTCTTGTGAATGGAGATGCCGACGACATATGTCGTGTACAAGGGGAGGGTTCCTGGAGTCTACGACGGCTGGGAGGACCTGTCGGAGACAGGTGCACCGTTTCGAGCGGCAACGACTACAAGGGATACCCCACTAGGGTGGAGGCGGAAGGAAGATACGCCCGTTATGTAGCGGGAGAGATGAGGGACATGAGGAGGAACCGGATGAAGACCATGGCCTTCGTGATGATGGTCATCATGACCATGTTGGTCATGTTCTATGTGATTGTAGTTTAGGTTAGGACCTACATTGTGAGGTGTATGACGATACTTATGACGACTATGTACCGAGACTTCTAACTTTGTGAAACTTCGTCGTTCGGTGTTGCATATGCACATGTGTTGTATGAATCAACATTCCGGAACGAGACTTGTGTATTTGTGTATTGATACCGAAATGATACTTGACTCTCTATGTGCTTCTCATATTGCATGTGCTGCTTGTACAAATATGAACTGTGTTGTAAATATATACTGCTTGTGAAATATGTATTCTAATATGCTTGGAAAAAAGCTTAAAAAAGAATTTTCGAATTTATTGCCGGCGCACCTAAATGACCTACTGCCGGCG
This sequence comes from Lolium rigidum, assembly GCF_022539505.1. NCBI lineage: Eukaryota > Viridiplantae > Streptophyta > Magnoliopsida > Poales > Poaceae > Lolium > Lolium rigidum. The sequence continues at coordinate 103,955,801 of NC_061508.1, read as the reverse complement.
CACGTGGCATGCACCGATCTTTGGAAGCACTACTGCCGGCGCAGGCTGCCGGTGCGCCGGTGGAAATTGTCCTTTGCCGGCGAAGCGTCGATGGCGCGCCGGCGGTATCCGTTCTATCGCCGGCGCCTTCGCACGGTGCGCCGGCGGTGGCCAGTTATCACCGGCCCGTTCGCACCGGCGGGCTCGTGGTGCGCCGGCAATGGGCCTTTTAGGTTCGCCGGCGGTAGGCCTTTTCCTTGTAGTGACCTCCCCCTCCCATACCCGCCAGACCCTAGCCATGCAAAGCCTGTGCAGGGGATCACGTCGCTTCCTCGCGGCGGCTTCCCGGTGGCGGATTGCTTGGCCCGTGAAGTGTGACGGTCCACGGTAAGGAGGAGACGGTGGTCTAGATGGTGAAGTTGGTTAGGATGCCACCACCGGCGGTGGCACCCATGTGTGTCGTATTCCACATTGAACGCGATGGTGAGGTGTCTCTCGCTCCACTGATCATGGGGAAACCTCCGTCCCGACGGCGATTGATGGCGGCGGTCGTGGATATTGTAGTCCTCGTTGTAGGTGTTGAGGGTGCTTCCCGGATCATACGACGGGGACGTATGCGTTGTCCTTCCAACCAAATTGACCGATTGTATGGACTGGTCTCCCATCTCGTTCAATAGATAAGAAATGACTATATATTTTTTTATCGAGTGGTTATTAGTTATTACGTATTACTCCTTGGTAGTATTACGAGACAGCGTGCCCAATTTCGAGCTAGTGGTATACTGACATGTACTGTGTGTGGCTGTACGTATGTGCCCAAGACGAGGGATATGGCTATCCCTGCGCCGTATCGTATCCCTGGCGACTGCATATGCCGCCGCGATATCATGTTTCTTCCCCATCTGATCCCTGCAAGGCGCGCGCGCACCTGATGCGTCGTAGCTAGCTGCTGCGGATGGGCGCGGCACGCGCATGCGGCATGCGCATATCTGAAGTGGTACCGATGGATGGATCCGGCAACCGGCATCCGAATCCGCGGTGTATCCGGCTGTATCGCAAACGGCAGCGCACGCATGCAAGGAAGGCAGTCAGGTAGGGGCTAGAGGGCAGGCCGCCCTGCCGCGTCGCACCGCCGGCAGCGGCAGCGCATGCAGTGGTCGACGGGCACGCGCCGCCAGCCAATGAGGTGAGGTCACGCAGCTGCAGCGTCGGGGGATCGAATCTAGGCGTCCATACTCCTCTCCTATAGCGGAGGCGAGAGATCCCACGCCACGCCGGACCACGGACGGGTCCACGTCGGCGCCGGCCCCGGCGAGGATATCGCGAGATCGCCGGCCGCGCGCGGCCGGGCCCGGTCACGTGCCTGCAGTTCCCACGGACCCCCAGAGTGAGTTCGGCTACGTGCCTTGGCTGTGTGCTGTTCGGCGGTGGCAGGAGGGGGCGACACGTACGAGCACGAGCTGCCAGACGGCGACAAGTCGGCTGCGTATTGGGCTGCCGCCGCCCGCCGGCCCGCGCGCGCCTCCACCCTTGTACGGCCATCCTCCCGGGTATGCTGCGTTTGCTCGTCTTCGTTTTCTGCATGCCGGGGTAATGTCCCGTCCGTCGGTCCACGGGCACCGTGTGGCCGACCGGACGTCTAGCACGACCATTTCCCCCGGCGCAAGCTAATAACATGATTTGACACCCAACACATGTGTCTGCACGTGATAGCATAACCTTTACATGCCGCTGCCATGTCAAGGACGATATAAATACATAATGCGATGGGTAATTCCTTGAGAAATACCAATGTCCATGAATGCACAACAGACAGATGATGTCCGTGTCACAAATATAAATATGACGGAAAATTAATTAAACTGTGTTTACATCCGCTTTTGTGACAAAAACTTATCGCCTGCATTTTGAAATACATCACATTATAATAAGTAATTTACATCGTGCGAAATATATGATAAAATACAACAAAAATAAAATAAACCCTAGCCTAGCTAACTAGGTAGCTGGCGCGGCGGGAAGATGAATCGTTGGCGGCGAACCTCACTGCGCCCATCCTGTGGCACCGGCACACGACGCGAGTTCATAAGCCAACTTGCTGGAAGGCTGACATCTTGCTAGGCCACTAGAGTACCCCCCCCCCCCCCCTCGTACATCTGCCAAGCGAATTAGATGGGGACATACCGCCAGTCCCTATCCCGACGGCGCCCACACGAGGACCCCACCTCATGGTCTTTCTTGGTCTTCCTGAACAAGTAAGACTTGTCCATCGCGGAGTGTTTTTTCGATCTGTGGGGGGGGGGGGGTGGCTGTGCGGCAATGGCACGGGAGAACTAGGCGTGGCCACATGCGTTATAAAACGTAGGCGCGCGAAGCGGACGCCATCAATGCCGACTCTCACATCCAGAGTATTGATGGCAGGCGGAAGGGCAGAACTGCGCAAGATGCCCTAAAGATGATATATTACTTGGGATTTGCTAATTCTCAGGACTAACTTCGTACTCAATCAAGTTTTACACTATTCGATTTGCATCATAATGCATGCTAGTTATGAGTTGCAACATGATTTGCAATTAAAATTTAATAAAATCATCTGACTGTGAATGAAGTTAGTTCTCTGACGAATGAGAAATAGTCACACCCATATTCAGGGATAAGTAATCTCAGTCCCAAGGTTACGCAAACTCAAACTCGCAAAAGTGGTTGGGCTCATCATGTTTCCGAGCTTCCGAGTTCCGGGTCCTTCCAATTCTAGGAATCCGCTCTAATCAACGCGCGCAAACAAGGAGGTCACACGCCTCTCCGAGAGGCTGCATCTCGCCATGATTTCATCGGGTCAGAGCATCTCCAACAGGGTGACGCATTTCGGACGCCCAAAAGTGGTCGCATGCGTCCGTTTGCGTCGCCCCGCGGACATATTTTGTTCGTGCGTCCGTTTGCGTCTGGGTGTGCTCCCAGCGGGATGACCTATTTTTAGATTTGCAAAGCATAGAAAGTAGTACATTCAAACTATACAAAGTAGTTCTAAAAGCCTAGACTACTTGCTGCCTGACGGGCCAGCCCCGTCGTTCATCGCTCCCTCGTCTTCTTCTCCACTGCCTCCCGTGCGACCGCTAGGGCTCGGTGCGCCGCCGCGTCCTCTAGCAGTGCGCGTCGCAGCCTCGTGTTAGCGGCGTCGTCCTTGAGCGTCTCGACTATAGCCCTCTGCTCCGCCGCCTTCTCCTCTTGGGTAGGCGCATCAGGGTCATCGGAAGACCATGAGATGTCGGAGTCGGAGTCGTTGTCCTCTGCGGCTGCGGCCGCCGCCGCCCTGCGGCGTTCCATCTCGGCCTCGAATGCCGCGTGGGCCGCCCGCTCCTCCTATGCTTCCTTCTCCGCTTTAGACAGGGCCTTGGCGTCCCTGGCCGGGTCGAGGAGGTCGCCCGTGCTGTCATCATCGTCGAACTCCTCGTCGGAGCTCGAGGCCGGAGGAGGTGGAGTGGGAGGTGGAGGTGGAGGCGCGGCAGCCTGGCGCGGCCGGTGCTGCTCATGGTGGCTCCGGTGGAGGCTGAGCGGCAGCGGCGCTACAATGGAGGTTGTGCGGCGGCTAGGGTTTAGTGGGGAGGAGACGAGATGCTCGCGCCCCTGTTTATATAGGCCGGAGGCAGGACGACGGCCGCGCCATGCGTGGGATCGCCATTACTACATGCCCAGAGGTAGGCAACGACCGCGCGCCACGCGAGGCATCGCTGTTGGCCGCAGACTGCTGAAGCGATGCCTCGGCGCCAGTACTGGCGCCGCTGAGAAGACGCATCGACGTTGGGTCACTTCCAGGCGGGCCAGACAAAACATCCGCTAGACGCGAGCGGACACTTTACGCGTCCGCAGAGACGTATCCGAGACGCATATTTAGGCCAGATTTACATCTCCGTGAACGGTTCGATCACTTTGCGTCGCCGTCCACGGGAGGTGGTACCAGACGCATTTTTCGGCCTGGTGGGTGCAAACGGTCGCGTCCGTTTATGTCAGCCTACTGGAGATGCCCTCACCAATCAAGCGATTGTTGCGACTGATCTCAAGTGAGCGAACAACTAAAAACAAATAGCAGTTCCCGAAGACGAAAGCTAGCTAGGCATGCAGGTTGTTCAGAGACGGAGGCGACACACCGCTCAAGGAGAGACACAGCATGAAAACAACGTTAATCTGGTCCTCGATCCTCTTCTTCTTTTCTTTTCTGCAGGAAATCTCGGCTCAGCCCGCACGCGAGTCGCTAGCATGAGCCTGTGATGAGGCCGTGACTCAGCCGTCTCCAGAGTAAAGGGATCTCACCTTTCTCGTTCCTTCTTTGTCTTCATCCTGGTCCTGTATCTGTATGCCACTATGCATGTTCGATATGCATCATCATTTTTCTTGGGCTTTTGATTCCCGATCCTGTATTTGTATGTTTGATTGGATTTCTATGTGGGCTTGTGATCACAATTCTAAGAAGAAATATATCATATGGACTAAGCCGAGGCATGGTGTCAGGGATTTGATCCACATCCACACATGTACACACACGTTGAGACCTCCGGATGATCTTGGTAAAGACCCTATGTGACTATGTCCTGATGCGACTGTGTAATCGAGTGCGTGAAGTGCTCAGAAATGTTACAATGCCGGGATGGTCGGCTAGATGGTAAAGGCGGTCTGCTATCATCCTATCCTAAAGGAGAAGAGTCCGTGGATATGGTCGGTTAGCATAAGATGTGTTGATACATTCAATCTGGATTACAAATGCAGTATAGTGTTTTTTTCTGAGAGACCTACGTTTATGTTGAATCAGGAAGTATGTCCTTGGAAATATCACTTCTAGGGAGACTAAGAAAGTTTGTAGAATCTTTGTTTACCAGACAACCTGTTTATCTTTTTGGTCTGTATCGATGGATGAAAATAGGTAGGGCCATGATTTCACCTGGAGCTATGCACAAACATTGTGGTATAGGAAATGCAATAAAGCACCAGTAGTTATAAACATATAACTTTGTAACACTAAAATATGTGGGAGATGCGTCCATGAGTCGCATATATTACAATCTTAATAACCACGGATTGAATTGTCCAAACAAGTACCCTACTCGTACTGCGGGGATACCTAGTTATTAGGAATAAATAGACCCGTCACTGACACATCCTACAAAATCATATTCAACTACCACCCCCCCCCCCCCTACTGTCAGCAGGGTTTCGCGCTGCAAATCTTCTCTACAAATACATTTATTTTCACCGGTCTTTCGGGGTTTTGGGTACTAAGAAAGTCCTAGGATCGAGGCAAAGACCAGACAAATACATAATACATGAAACAATAGACTACAGTGGCAAATCCATGTCAAAGTGCATGTGTGCTGCAAGCTAGGGCTTGGCTCTCAGCCCATGGAACTAGTGACAATATGATTATGGCAACAATCGTAAGTATATGAAATCTCAATAGATTAATACCAAATAGTTTTAATAGTGCTGCCAATCATGAATGAATCAATGGTACAAGTATGATGGCTAATGGAGAATTCTAGGGCGGTGGCTATGGAGATGGTGATGATGCGGCAATGGAGCTTCGACATCGACAAACGGATGGTGGTCACTCTGGTATGTGCATCTTAATTATTACGCAGACTTATGCTTTTATTGTGCCAATCTGAACTCTGGCTTAATAGCAGAAATCTTTACGAGAAAAAATGTATAGTATTTATTACTCCCTCTGTTTTATAATATAATTTTTAGTAACCTGCTGCCCCCTCTTGCTCATTTTATATTGCGCATAATTTTCTGTGCAAGTCAAACCGTGCAAACTTTGACCAAGAATATAGATAATAATACAAAGATCTACTATAACAAGTGCATATACTATGAAAATATATTTCATGACAATTCTACAACTATTTTTCCTTTGTTGTATATGTTTATATTTTATCAATATAGATGATAAAACTTTACGGAGTTTGACTTTGACCAAACCTTATATGCAACATATTTTGGGCAAGAGAGAGTATTTTAATTTGCTAAAACAACTTATATTGTGAAATGGAATGCTAATAAACAAGGGTTGCACGTAGAGCCGACTAATGGATCCAACGTTCAAGTGCTAAACTACATAGTACTACTACTAGCAACAACTAAGAGCGAGTTTACTAATTTCCAGTAGGGAGCACACAAACTGCCATCTAGTAGTTGGTCTGAAGTTGATGCTTGCGGGTAAACTGCACGTCGTCCAAACACCAGACTATTTAACAGCCAGTCAATCAAAACAGGGGATAGAACAAAACAGGAAGAAACATGACAAGGACACTGGAGATTTTAAAGAGAAGGCCGTAGCCCTGCCTTAAATTAATAAGGCCGTTGCCGGCAAGTGTTACAGGATGCTGAAGAACAGCTTACAAACATCGATGAACAAGCAAACGAAAGATTACAAAGCAAACAACTTGTCATCAAGGTCATCATCTCAAGGAAGAACCAAAGCGGAGGAGGGACAACGCCATGAAGCTCGCCACCGGGAATCCTGCCACCGTCAAGTCCTGTCGCATCGCATCCCGAATGCCATCCGCCTCCACTTCCGAAGAAGGTCCCAACCTTCTCACCCTGGATCGTAGGGCGCCGGACCGTCGGCAAGCGGAGTAGCTCTCCCTAGAGCACGAATGAGCACCAGGGGCATCAAACCAAGGACAAGAACCAGACACGACCACCGCACGCGAAGGACCACAGGCATCGCCGCCGGCCAACGCACCGGCCACCCAAAAGACTTCAGCATCAGGACGGAGATCGCCAGAGAAGACACGGCAAGCGCCGCAACCGCAGACCAGGACACCCACGCAGCACGGACACCTTCCGCCGACCCAAGGCGGCGCCTTCAAGAAGAAACACGACGCCAGGGCGCCGTCGCCGCCCAATCGAAAGATTTGGGTTTTCACCCGGGTGCCAAAGGAAGGAGGGAGGGGGATATACCTCAGCATCGCCTCCAAGGAGGAAGACGGCGTCCAGGACGTCGCCGACGCTGTGACCGCCACCGCCGGCCAAGGATTTCTCCCGGCCAGAGCCCCCTGCCCTGCCACCCCAACCACACCGACGAGAACGCCGGATGACATGGCCTTGGGGTGGGTACCACATGGAATCCGGCCTCCGTCTTCAGATCTGCCACGAGGTCGACGGGGCAACCACCACGGCCCGAGCACCCTCCACCGCCTCCACGCCGCCCACGCGACCGAGGAGACGGTCCTCAGCATCAGCAAGCGCTCCCCGCCGCCAGGGACCGCGCCGCCCTCACCTCGCGAGAGGCCGCCGCCTCCGGTGCCCAAGCCCCCACCGGGATGAGCGTTGGTCGACCACGCCCGACCCGCGGCTGCTCCGGCGAGAGCAAGACGCAGCGAGGGCGCCGACGTCGCGCCCGCTCCGGCACCGGCGGATCCCGCGCGGCGTTCCTCCTCCTATCGTCGCGCGCGGAGCCGGGAGCCCGGATCCCCGACGCCCCCTTCCCCGGCGTCGCGGCCTTCGACCGGCGGCGCCTCCGGGGGCGACGAGGAGGGGAGATCGAGGCGGGGGGAGCTGGCGGCGGCGGCCTAGGGTTTCGTCCCCCGGTCGCCAGGAGGAGGCGACGCGGGGGAGCGAACCGGTTATCCAAGGGAAAATCATCGGACACTGGAGATTAGTTAAATAAAGTGCGCCACGAATAAGCAATCATGCATATGAAGGCCGAATCACGGTCACTTTTTTACTAAGACTGCTCATAGTGGGAGTAACATAGGTAGTAACATCACACATTTCAAGGCATTTTGGTGACATGGCATACTAATAAATGAAGAAAGAGAGTGAGGTGGTAACTAGCTATGTTACCATAACATCACACATCTCAAGGCAATATGAGTCTACAACATAATTAATGAGACATTGCATGACACCACATCTAAGTTACTATCCACTATGAAGGTGGTAACTTAGATTAGTAACATGACATATGTTATTAGTCTAAGTTACTCTCCACTATGAGCATCCTAACAAACTAACTGTCCTGTCCTCGATTATCTAAATGATCCGTGACGACTATTCCCTCCTACACACCGACTGCCAAACCAAACCAAATCAACTAGCAGCCGGCGATTGTGGTAACCAAAGAAGCAAAGAGAGACAGAGATGGGTCGATCTCGCCGCCTCCTATTGGCCACATGATCAGAACAGTTAGCTAGAACCCGCATCGGCATCATCAGTAAATTAACGAGAAGACGAGAGGTTCCGCCGGCCGGCGGCGAGGAATCTCGGTCGCCTGCCGGCTGAGCGCTGGGCCTGCCTCGTGCGCGTCAGTGCGTGCATGCTATCGCTCGACTTAAATTGAAAAGTTTGAAGGTTACTTTGTCCACGAGCTGCGCACGCCACGCACACACTGACGCACAGCACAGGTTACTGCTCACGCATATGCGCCATGGCCGCAAGCTTCGTGCCGGGCCGATCGCACGCTCCCGATTCGGCCTGTACGGTGTGCATGTGCGGGGTACCTACTGTAGGAGCAAGCGTTCACGTGCGCGTGCGTGCTCAGAGGTGAAATGATCAATCTACCATCAAGGAACACATCACCAAAGATCAAGAACATCTATAAGTGGTTTCCGTATTTTAGGGTGAGTACAAAATCATGTTCGTTCTACCTTTTAGATGTGTGCTACTGTTAGAAACATGATTGTGTGCTAATTTTTTTACATGATTGCATTGGGGCTATTGATGGTACGTACTCATGTGACTGCAAAGGTACCGAGATCAATGTCTGCAGCATTTCGCGGGAGGAAGCACTACACCAGTCAGAACATGCTAGCAGCTGTGGATTTCGATATGAGATTCACCTACGTGCTTGATGGGCGGGAGGGTTCAGCTCATGATGCGAGCATCTTGGCCGACAGCTTGTCAAGGTCTGATGGGTTGCAAATCTCTGAGGGTAAGTTATATCTTGCAGATGCTGGATATGCATGCCGACCTGGTATTCTACCTCCCTTCAAGAACACAAGGTACCACCTCAACGAGTTCTCTCCTAGGCAACAACCTCAGAATGCGAAAGAGTTGTTCAATCTGAGACACTCAAACCTTAGAGTCACCATTGAGAGGGCCTTTGCTGCATTGAAGAGCAGATTCAAGGTCCTTGACTAGAAATCGTTCCACACTTTTGACACTCAATCAAGTAAAGCCGATCCTTGCTTGCTGCATTCTTCACAACTGGATACTAGGTTGGGGCGAGGATGAGTTCTTCGAAGAGGTTGTCACTTTTGATGAAGTACATACCGGTCATGGCGTGGACGCATGCGACAATGATGCCTGGAGGGAGAAGAGGCAAGAGTGGGCAGACGCAATGTGGGAAGCCAGAGGCAACACCACCATCTGAGAAGAAGTGAATAAGTGAAGAAGAAGAGAATCACCCTTTGATCCCCTGTTTCTCGAACCCCAATTTGATCCATGTATGTTGAACTACCCCGTGATGACAAACTGTAATTCTTAGTAGCTACGGAGCATCGTTATGAACTACCATTCGTACTAACTAGGGCTAATTTCGTGAACTGCTAGCTTTGTTAGTCTGCAACTGTCATGAACTGATTTCTGTGTGATGGGAGGTAATAGCATGGTAAGGCTACCAGTTGTAGAGAAGAGGTGACCTTAGGCTTGTCTAGATGGTACCAAACATGCCTAATCTCATCTCCATCGAGATTTGGGGTTGACTGCAGGCAAACAAACAAAAATCCCGTATTGGCCCAAACGATGCAGTCCGACCTACCAAACAACAGGCAATTCCAACCCGTGGCTCGTTCCGGACGCCAGGTGTGCTCGCACCACTGCGCCAGTGAGTCACGATTCGGGCCCAAGCTACCAAACGTGCCCCTCGTGATCACGCTCTTTTTGGTCCTCCTTCTACCTCCGGTGGTCTCCAGCCTTCGAGCATGCGGCTATCATGGGGCACCAGCGTGTGCACCGACAAAGGCCCGGTGGAGCTTTTCGCCTTTATCGTATCCTCTCTCGTAGACGAATTAACCTCGGCATGTGACAACCAATCTCGCGATGGATGGTCAGAAGCTTGGATGTAACCTCGGCCACGAGAGTTCAAATTCTAGGTTAGACACGTGTGTCCTATAAAGTTGGAATATTTTCTTTTAATGGAGTCGACTGTCGATGTGTTCATCGATAGCGAGACATCTGTGTTAACTGGTAACTCTGTCAATCTCAAAGTCTCGACTTAGCCTTTCAGAGCTGCTCACAAAGATAGGATATGTGTGCCTACGTTCATATATTGTAACCATGTGCATATAAGTGTCTGCGCTAGTATCGTGTTTAAAAAACATCAGCATGTGTCAGAATCTTGCTAGCCGGTGAAGACCCCAATAAATCGGAGAGTGTACTGGGTGCTATGAGAATGTACTTGTGGTTTTAGGATCAAACGGGAGGTAGCCACCTCTCTGTTGCTTAACTGCCCGGTAATTTACTAATGAAAGTAAGTTCATTGCCAAGTTGGAAGAAGCTATCGTTGTACGAAGATATATAACAGTTTCGCTAATTCTCACTCGGCTGGAATTAGTTTCATTCTCAGTCAACCTTCAAATTGCATCGTGATTCATGTTACCCATAAGTTGCAACAACAAATGTTTCAGGCCGTGGGATTGGTTTGTGCTTGATGCTTTTCACGAGTTGCAGCATGCATTGCATATGAGAAAGTTGCATCAGATTCTTAGATTTGTTTCGTGAATCGTGCTAATCATGAGTTCTAACATGTATCACAACTGGAATTCAATTATGCCACCTGACTCAGAATCAGTCACTCCCAATATATAAACATGTACAACACCTTTTTTTTTGTTTTACTAGATTCATCGTGATATATATTTGCATACTATATAAATTTAGGGTTAATGGTGTAGATATTAGCATGCTTTTTAATGTACCTGCAAATGAAAGTGCAAACAAAAAATGTGCTTGTATACATGAGCCTAAAACTTATATATATTCTTTTGTAGAAAATATATTGTTTCATTGCCCCTAATCTCTCTGAACCTTTGCACACAGGATGCAATCTATTTTTTTAATGAATATATGAAAATACATTCATGTGTTCTTTTAACTGAAAATTTCTGCAAGCAACCTTGTCTGAAAACTTCTATATACAAATTTATCTTTCCATAAATTGGGCCAGGGTTAAGACCTGCGGAGAGCTCTCGTTAGTTTGTTGTATCATGGCATGTACAAGGGGACGATGTCAGTCTTCTCTGAAAGTTGTCACGTCGGATTTTTTTGCTTAGTTGGAGGAGAGAAATAAAAAATAGAAGGTTGCATCCCTTAGCTAAGAGATGATCGCTTAAAAAAATAAGTGAAGACTATTTTCCTTAGAAAATTAATTTCTTAGTAAAAGTTAGTTAATTTACATTAATTACTAATGATGACAATAAGAGATAATGTATTGTATAAAATATGTCTATTGCTTTCTCTAAATGACGTGGATAGCTAAGGGAAGGCGCGCCTTCGTTACTAGTGTACATGCCCACCCCTCATGGCACGTGTAATGGGGGTGATGTTAGCCTTCTCTTAGAGCAGTCACGTTAGAATTTTTACTTAGTAGGAGGAGAGAATACAAAAAGAGAAGTGTTTTTACTGTAAGAAAGAGAAGATAGCCTTTTCTTAGTTTCTCTAGATGATGTGAAAGATGAAGATAAGTGGTGTCTTCTTGCTCTTAGATTCTGTGATATGTGTATAACCTACTCATGGTTCTTTTGGAAGAAGAAATGGGCCAGCTCTAAAGAAACGGGTTCGGCCTCACCGTGCATGTTCTAAAGAAAAAACCATCTACTCATGAAAATGTTCTACCGTAAGAAAATCTATGGATGCCCATGAAAACCTGAGTTCTTTGAAGCGTGCATGTGTTTGGGAAGTTTGGACTCCTGCCAAAATTAAGTTCTTTGCTTGGTACGTCGTACGTCGTCCCCGCTCCGCTAAAAAAAACGTCACCCTAAAACTGCCCATATACTTGTAATAAATTACTCCCCTGATCCCCTCTCTTCCCAGCGGCGGAACCAACAGGAGACACAGAAGTCGCTGGCGCCGGCAACTATGATTCCTCTCGTAATGTCACGGAGGAGTAGCCAGCAGAGGAGATCAGAGGCGGCCGGGAAGAGAACGACAGGTCCAATCTAGGCTAGGGATCCCGCGTGGAGGCCTCGAAGGGGAGGCGCTTGTGCAGGCCTGCTTGGCGCGAGGAGTGGCCCGAGCCAGAGCTTGTGCGGAGGAGAAACGGGGGCTGCCGGCGCATGGCGTGGGAGGACGGACTCCTTGGCGTCACGCACGGCCGCCAAGGTCGCGGGGAACCATCGCAGATGGAGGACCTCGGGCCAGGGGGCTTGGGGCTCGGTGGAGGTGGATGCTATGGATGAGTTCGGCTGGTCGGTGGAGGCAGAGTTCGAGGTCAAGGAGCATCTCGTCAAGAGGTAGGTTGGCCAGGGGGTGGTCCATGAGGGAGCTTCCACAGGGAATAGATGAGGAGAATCGATGGGTTGAAGAAGAAAGGAGATGGGTCTGGTTGCAGCGCTCCCCTAAGCCTGCCTTTTTTTCTTTTTCGAAATAGTTTAGCCTGCCTTGTTTATTCAGATAAATATGATATTGCTGGTGCTGCTATCAGTTTTGCCTGACAAGAAAACAACAAAATAAAGAGAAAGTTATGCAGAGGAGATAAGACTGGACTTCATGTTCTTGCTACAGATGAGGTGGAGGATTTGAGGTGTTCGTGATGTGTTAGTCTGTAGCTTGCAATATGTTCGTCTAAATAAATATGGTTGCAGTGTGCCTATCATCACAATACTGTGCAGCAAGACACTTCTCATTGTACGCAGTAGCGCGCGTGTCCTCCGTGTGCATGTTTCAAAATTTACTTGGCATAGATGTTCACGAAATTTCAAAGCAAATAACTTAATTATCATCCCGTAGCAAAGCACGGGTATTTTGCTAGTTTAAAATAGTATTTGAATGACAGATCGACTTGAGAAGAGAGGTTGATTTAATCGTGGCCTTCCACTTTGCGAAAGAACCAGTCAGCGTGCAGTTTGTTGTTCATTCTCGATTCACCACTCGACTTTGAGCGCTCATCAAAGATTGATTTAGGCTATACTCTCTTGATCTTTAACAATGGGCAATGAAATCCCTCCATATTTGGTGGGTCGATCTGACGGCATCCTCAACCCCCAATAGTAAGGTCATTGCCTCCCTCACCTTTTCACATCACGAAGTTTGGAACAAACTAAATGCTTGGGTATTTTCCAATAAAGATGTGACACCATAGGTATTTGGTAACCTTCAAAAATATCAAGAAGAAGCAAAGTTGTGGGTATCATAGGTGCGGAAGCGTTGGAGTGAAGTCATGCCCGATCGAGGAGCAATCCGGTTGTAATCTTAACTAATCCGGGTACTCCACAATAAAGATGTGACGCCATTCATAATCTTCGAAAAGATCAGTTCCTTTTTGAATTAGTCACTTTTCTTGTTAAAACATCTTCTCAATTAATGGATGTAGCAAAACTTTTAGAGTAAGGTTGTTTCAAAAATCAATGTCAGCAATACGCCCATGAATATACATAGTAATCATCAGACGACCAATCAAAAGACTAATTTAAAGAGGAACTGATCTCGAGAAAATAAATAAACTAGAGGCAAAATGCGGTTACCGGAGAGGAGAAAAAGGCTGAGACGTGACACACCGCTCAAGGAGGGGGTGTGGAAGAAACAACGCTAATATCTAGCCTCTTTTGGCATCGATCCTACTTTTTCCAGAGAAATATCTCGATCATTGCATTGGCACCATCGTCGCTTACCGATACCAACTGCCTAGATTCCGCCTTTGTGCGTTTGGTCCTGGCACATGACTTCGCTATTATACGGGACCAGCAGCGATAACCACCGTATCCAGAGAAAAGTGATCGCAAGTTGGCCGTGGATTTTCGTTCTTGATTTGGCACCTTCTCTCGGCGAGATTCTAACATTGCTGGATGGATCGGGTCGATCTCTTGCTGAAACAAGAAACTCACTCCAAAAAGAATTACAGGACGCGTCGTTCAAACTGTACAAGTTGAGCGGTGACGTCAAGTTCCCTCTGCCTTTGCCCTAAATTAACAGTCCACGACGGTGACAAGAGAAACACTGTCACAACCCATTTTTTACAACATGCATGTTTTCAATCTTGAAAAAATAGAGCCAACAAAAACTTTGATTTCTTGTGACTTTGTGTGTGCTTAGGATAGAATGTTGCATATGGTTTTGTGTGAAATATTGTTCTGTGTACAAACTCTTCTAAAACCCTAGCACCTAGTTTGACACCAATTTGTATTTTCCCCCTCTCTTATGCAAACTCTCCCACTTACATCTGTTCTCTGGACCAAAACCCTAATTAACACTTAACCTAGTCTCAACACCCGACCAAGGTGAGGGGGAACACTCCCCTCTCTCATTTTTGGTGGAGACACCATCACCTTGTGTGACACTACCACCACACCACTTTTCCTTCTCATTTTCTCAACTCTTGTGCATTTGCACTTTTCCAAATTTTTGGCTCATGCAATTACTTTGCATGGCCCCCTCTCCTTCATCACTGCCTCTCTCTATCTCTCTCTCTCTCTCTCACTTTCCCAGGGTGAGAGACATGAGAGGGGACACTTCCCCCTCTCTTTCTTTTCTCTCTTTTTCCCTCTCCTATTCTTTCTGGTTTGGGCCGAGGCCACCACCCCTCTCTCTCCCTCTACCCTGGCCCACCCTAGCACCACCACTCCCCTCTCTCTTTCGGCCCAGAGCCACCAGCACCCCCTCTCCCGCCACAAAACCCCCACGCGCGCGCACACGCTAGCCACGGACGCGCACCATCATGGCGAATGACACCTCGCGCGCTGAGCCATCGCCTCGACTACCACCCGCCGCCTCGTCTTCACATGTCAACGCGGTGGACGACGCCCGCGTCGCCTCACCTGACCCGCCATCACCTCGTCTGCCATGCTCGGGAGATCGCGCCGTCGCCCGTTGGGCACGGTCGATCCGCTTGTCCCCCTCCACTCGCTATAAAAGCGACCCCCGCGCCTTTGCCGCCCCCTTTCACCCCTTCTACACACCCACGCCACCTCTCTGCCCCACTGCAGCGCTGCTCGAGCGGCTGCTCGAGCTGCTGCTGCGTTTGCTGCTCGAAGCCGATGACGCTGTGGTCACCGTGGGCGTGACGCGCAGGTTGAGGACGCCACAACGCTGCCACGGCCTCTCTCTCTTTTTCCCCTGCCAACCCTTCTTCTCCTGGCCCTAACCCTGTCTCTACCTCGCCCAGATCCGCTGCGGAGCGACGATGTCCTCGACACGCCGATGCCGCCCGTGATGCAGACGAAGCCGAGCGAGGAGGAGCAGCCGTGCCATGACGCCGCCAAGATCCCCACGCGCAGCACCGACACGCCACCGACCTACCTCCATGTCGCAACGCCATCGCCAGCCGCCGGTAAGCCACGCAACCGTTGTTTCCCTCCCTGCCGCTGTGCACCGCACGCACGTGAAGGAGACGACGGCCTCAGGCCATCGGATCTTGATCCCGTGGCTGCATGGGCCATGCACGCCACGGTGGACATGCAAGCCTGGCCCGCCACGGGCCCCTGGCCTCTCTTTTTTCGCCACCTAGAAGCTCCCCTGGGCCGGCCCATCTCTGCGCACTGGCGTGGCCCAAAATTCTTCCTGCCCGCTTAACTCGTTTGAAAATTTCAAATTTTCTGTTAAAATTGGAAATGTATCTGTGAGTCTTTTTGTGAATAACTTGAGTTTGGCACATCCGATTTAGGTGAATCCAATTGCAGTAGAACCAGCATGAAATTACCTTTCAGGTGCCACTGACCTTGTATTTTTAGGATTTTTGTACGAATTTTGGCACATTATCCATGTATTCTGCTTAGTATATCTAATTCCTAAATTTGTAGAATTAGTATTTTTGGGTGAATCCAATTGTGTTATTCTTGTTTTAGTACTGGCCATTTAGGAAAAATACTGTTAGTCTCTGTTCATGCATTTTTGTCTCTGTTAGTAAGTGTATGTGTGTCACATGCAATGTTGGAACCAAAATTCTTTTGAATTTATTCAAACTCTTGACACCACCTTGTTTAAAAATAGCCAACCCATGTTTTGTTACTGCCAAGCAAACACCCCTGTATATTTTTGTCTTGTTTAATTCAAACACTTGGTTTTTGAGTTGTATGTTGATTGTATGTATTATTTGTCCTTGCGACGATAGATACGAACGACGGTGAAGTTGAAGGAGAGGAATTTGGAGAAGATTTTGAAGAAGACCAGGGCCAAGCCAACCAAGACAAGCCATCTTTTGATCTCTGAATGTGGTGTCAATATTGTGTGACCATGTTGTTACTCTTGTCTCTCGATCTTTCGTGTGTTAGTCTTCTTATGTTGTCAATACATGCTTATTATGAGCATGATGGAGTCCATCAAATACCTCATTTATACCCCCATAGTGGTAGAGTGGATTGTACCATAGTCACGGTTGTGTCTTTCTACTCATGCAGGGAGCATGCTTACCTTAAGCATGATGATCCCCTTTTGTCATCTCATATACATCTCGAAGTGGAGTGATGGATAGCATCGTGATCATGGCTATGCCATACTTCTTATATCGTCATTGCATGCTTACCTTAAGCGTGTCGACCTGTTGTGTCACTTCACATACACCCCTTTTAGTGGAATAATGGTTATCCTTATGATCTTGTCGTATCCCTCACATTGTGATGGCTAGGTATACTTCCCGAGAGTATGCCGACCCCCCCCCCTTTTTTGACACCTCCACATGTCCACTAAGTGGCATGATGAATAACATCACGGCCATATTGTTTTCTAGTCCCTTCATGAAACTTTAGGTTGGGAACTGATGTCTACGCACGCTTCTGTTCCTGTAGACAGTGTTGGGCCTCCAAGAGCAGAGGTTTGTAGAACAGCAGCAAGTTTCCCTTAAGTGAATCACCCAAGGTTTATCGAACTCAGGGAAGTAGAGGTCAAAGATATCCCTCTCAAGCAACCCTGCAATTAAGATACAAGAAGTCTCTTGTATCCCCAACACACCTAATACACTTGTCAGATGTATAGGTGCACTAGTTCGGCGAAGAGATAGTGAAATACAAGTAATACGGATGATTATAAATAGTAAGTGCAATCTGAAATAAAAATGGCAGCAAGTGAACATGTAGCAGAACTTGTTGGAAACGGTGTTTCAATGTTTAGAAACAAGGCCTAGGGATCATACTTTCACTAGTGGACACTCTCAACAATGATCACATAATTGAATAAATAAATGCTACTCTCAAACACTCTCTTGTTGGATAACAAACACCATTCATTGTGTAGGGCTGCAAAAGCACACCTCAAGCCGGAGTAAACAAGCTCCACAACGTCATAAAGGAATCACACATGATGCGCACACTTGTCACCATCACACCATGGAGAGTGACTCCGGAGTTCATATTAAAGTAACCTCTAGAGTGCATAATAGACAAGAGTAACATCTACATATTCAACTAGATTACAAAGCTCATGATCACATAAAGATCACACCATGGGAGAGAGAGATGAACCACATAGCCGCCCTAGTGTGTCGCCACCTCGTGGCCCCACTTCGTTTCCTCTTCAGACTTCTGGAAGCTTCGTGGAAAAATAGGACCCTAGGCGTTGATTTCGTCCAATTCCGAGAATATTTCCTTACTAGGATTTCTGAAACCAAAAATAGCAGAAAACAACAACTGGCTCTTCGGCATCTCGTCAATAGGTTAGTGCCGGAAAATGCATAATAACGACATATAATGTGTATAAAACATGTGAGTATCATCATAAAAGTAGCATGGAACATAAGAAATTATAGATACGTTTGGGACGTATCAAGCATCCCCAACCTTAGTTCCTACTCGCCCTCGAGTAGGTAAACGATAACAAAGATAATTTCTGAAGTTACATGCTATCATAATCTTGATCATACTATTGTAAGCATATGAGATGAATGCAGCGATTCGAAGCAATGATGAAGATAATGAGTAAACAAATGAATCATATAGCAAAGACTTTTCATGAATAATACTTTCAAGACAAGCATCAATAAGACTTGCATAAGAGTTACTCATAAAGCAATAAATTCAAAGTAAAGGCATTGAAGCAACACAAAGGAAGATATAAGTTTCAGCGGTTGCTTTCAACTTCAACATGTATATCTCATGGATAAATGTCAACACAAAGTAATATAACAAGTGCAATAGGTAAACATGTAAGAATCAATGCACACAGTTTACACAAGTGTTTGCTTCTAAGATAGAAAGAAGTAGGTAAACTGACTCAACAATAAAGTAGAAGAATGGCCCTTCGCGAGAGGAAGCATGGATTACTATTTTTGTGCTAGAGCTTTTCATTTTGAAAACATAGAAACAATTTTGTCAACGGTAGTAATAAAGCATATGTGTTATGTATAAGACATCCTATAAGTTGCAAGCCTCATGCATAGTATACTAATAGTGCTCGCACCTTGTCCTAATTAGCTTGGATTAACACGGATTATCATTGCATAACATATGTTTCAACCAAGTGTCACAAAGGGGTACCTCTATGCCGCTCGTACAAGGGTCTAAGGAGAAGGTTCGCATTGGATTTCTCGCTTTTGATCATTCTCAACTTAGACACCCATACCGGGACAACATAGACAACAGATAATGGACTCCTCTTTTAATGCTTAAGCATTCAACAACAGATAATATTCTCATAAGAGATTGAGGTTTTGTGTCCAAACTGAAACTTCCACCATGATTCATGGCTTTAGTTAGCGGCCCAATGTTCTTCTCTAACAGTATGCATACTCAAACCATTTGATCATGAAAATCGCCCTTACTTCAGACAAGACGAACATGCATAGCAACTCACATGATATTCAACAAAGGTAAAAGTTGATGGCGTCCCCAGAAACATGGTTACCGCTCAACAAGAAACTTATTAAGAAATAAGATACATAAGTATATATTCTTCACCACAATAGTTTTTAAGGCTATTTGTCCATGAGCTATATATTGTAAAGGCAAAGAATGGAAATTTAAAGGTAGCACTCAAGTAATGTACTTTGGAATGGCGGGGAAATACCATGTGGTAGGTAGGTATGGTGGACAGAAATGGCATAGTATTTGGCTCAAGGATTTGGATACACGAGAAGAATTCCTCTCAATACAAGGCTAGGCTAGCAAGGTTGTTTGAAGCAAACTCAAGTATGAAATGGTGCAGCAAAGCTCACATATGAACATATTGTAACTATTATAAGACTTTACATTGTCTCCTTGTTGTTCAAACACCTTAACCAGAAAATATCTGGACTCTAGAGAACAATCATGCAAACCAAATTTTAACAAGCTCTATGTAGTTATTCATTAATGGGTACAAGGTACATGATGCAAGAGCTTAAACATGATCTATATGAGCACAACAATTGCCAAGTATCACATTATTCTAGACATTATACCATTTACCACATGCGGCATTTTCCGTTTCCAACCATATAACAATGAATGAAATAGTCCAACTTTCGCAATGAACATTAGAAATAAAACTAAGAACATATGTGTTCATATGAAACAGCGGAGCGTGTCTCTCTCCCAAACAAAGAATGCTAGGATCCGATCTTATTCAAACAAAACAAAAATAAAAACAAACAGACGCTCCAAGCAAAGCACATAAGATGTGACGGAATAAAAATATAGTTTCACTAGAGGTGACATGATAAGTTGTCGATGAAGAAGGGATGCCTTGGGCATCCCCAAGCTTAGACGCTTGGGTCTTCTTAAAATATGCAGGGATGAACCACGGGGGCATCCCCAAGCTTAGACTTTTCACTCTTCTTGATCATATTGTATCATCCTCCTCTCTTGACCCTTGAAAACTTCCTCCACGCCAAACTTAAAACAAACTCATTAGAGGGTCAGTGCATAATTCATATATTCAGAGGTGACATAATCATTCTTAACACTTCTGGAAATTGCACAAAGCTACTGAAAGTTAATGGAACAAAGAAATCCATCAAACATAGCAAAACGAGCAATGCGAAATAAAAGGCAGAATCTGTCAAAACAGAACAGTCCGTAAAGACGAATTTTTTAGAGGTACCAGACTTTCTCAGATGAAAATGCCCAAATTGAATGAAAGTTGCGTACATATCTGAGGATCACGCACGTAAATTGGCAGATTTTTCTGAGTTACCTACAGAGAACCATACCCAAATTTGTGACAGCAAGAAATCTGTTTCTACGCGAGTAATCCAAATCTAGTATTGACTTTACTATCAAAGACTTCACTTGGCACAACAATGCAATAAAATAAAGATAAGGAGAGGTTGCTACAGTAGTAACAACTTCCAAGACTCAAATATAAAACAAAGTACTGTAGTAAAATGATGGGTTGTCTCCCATAAGCGCTTTTCTTTAACGCCTTTCAGCTAGGCGCAGAAAGTGTGTATCAAGTGTTATCAAGAGATGAAGCATCGACATCATAATTTGTTCTAATAATAGAATCATAAGGTAACTTCATTTTCTTTCTAGGGAAGTGTTTCATACCTTTCTTGAGAGGAAATTGATATTTAATATTACCTTCCTTCATATCAATGGTAGCACCAACAGTTCGAAGAAAAGGTCTTCCCAATATAATGGGACAAGATGCATTGCATTCAATATCCAAGACAACAAAATCAACGGGGACAAGGTTATTGTTAACCATAATACAAACATTATCAATCCTCCCCAAAGGTTTCTTTATAGCATTATCAGCGAGATTAACATCCAAATAACAATTTTTCAATGGTGACAAGTCAAGCATATCATATATTTTCTTAGGCATAACAGAAATACTTGCACCAAGATCACATAAAGCATTGCAATCAAAATCATTGACCCTCATCTTAATGATGGGATCCCAACCATCTTCTAACTTCCTAGGAATAGAAGTTTCAAGTTTTAGTTTCTCTTCTCTAGCTTTTATGAGAGCATTTGTAATATGTTTTGTAAAGGCCAAATTTATAGCACTAGCATTGGGACTTTTAGCAAGTTTTTGTAAGAACTTTATAACTTCAGAGATGTGACAATCATCAAAGTCTAAATCATTATGACCTACAGCAATGGGATCATTGTCCCCAATGTTGGAAAAAATTTCAGCAGTTTTATCACAAGCAGTTTCAGCAGTTTTAGCAGTTTCAGGTAATTTTGCACGCTTTGCACTAGGAGTAGAAACATTGCCAACACCAATTATTTTACCATTGATAGTAGGAGGTTTAGCAACATGTGAAGCATCAACATTACTAGTGGTGGTAATAGTCCAAACTTTAGCTACATTATTCTCTTTAGCAAGTTTTTCATTTTCATCTCTTTCCCACCTAGCATGCAATTCAGCCATCAATCTTATATTCTCATTAATTCTAACTTGGATGGAATTTGCTGTAGTAACAATCTTATTTTCATTATCCTTATTAGGCATAACTTTCAATTTTAAAAGATCAACATCAGAGGCAAGTCTATCAACCTTAGAAGCAAGAATATCAATTTTATCAAGCTTTTCTTCAACAGATTTGTTAAAAGCGAGTTTGTGTACTAATAAATTCTTTAAGCATGGCTTCAAGACCAGGGGGTACACTCCTATTATTGTTGTAAGAATTCCCATAAGAATTACCATAACCATTACCATTAACAGAAGGATATGGCCTATAGTTGTTACCAGAATTGTTCCTATAAGCATTGTTGTTGAAATTATTACTCTTAATGAAATTCACATCAACATGTTCTTATTGGGCAACCAATTAAGCTAAAGGAACATTATTAGGATCAACATTAGATCTACCATTCACAAGCATAGACATAATCACATCAATCTTATCACTCAAGGAGGAGGTTTCTTCAACAGAATTTACCTTCTTACCTTGTGGAGCTCTTTCCGTGTGCCATTCAGAGTAATTTATCATCATATCATCAAGAAGCTTTGTCGCCACCCCCAAAGTAATGGACATAAAGGTTCCTCCAGCAGCTGAATCCAATAGGTTCCGCGAAGGAAAATTCAATCCTGCATAGAAGGTTTGGATGATCATCCAAGTAGTTAGTCCATGGGTTGGGAAATTCTTTACCAAAGATTTCATTCTCTCCCATGCTTGAGCAACATGTTCATTATCTAATTGCTTAAAATTCATTATGCTACTTCTCAAAGATATAATTTTAGCAGGAGGATAATATCTACCAATGAAAGCATCCTTACATTTAGTCCATGAATCAATACTATTCTTAGGAAAAGATAGCAACCAATCTTTAGCTCTTCCTCTTAAGGAGAAAGGAAACAATTTCAATTTTATAATATCACCATCTACATCCTTATACTTTTGCATTTCACATAGTTCAACAAAATTATTAAGATGGGCAGCAGCATCATCGGAACTAACACCGGAAAATTGCTCTCTCATAACAAGATTCAGTAAAGCAGGTTTAATTTCAAAGAATTCTGCTGTAGTAGCAGGTGGAGCAATAGGTGTGCATAAGAAATCATTATTATTAGTGTTTGTGAAGTCACACAACTTAGTGTTTTCAGGAGTATTCATTTTAACAATAGTAAATAAAGCAAACTAGATAAAGTAAATGCGAGTAACTAATTTTTTTGTGTTTTTGATATGGAGAACAAGACAGTAAATAAAGTAAAGCTAGCAACTAATTTTTTTGTGTTTTTGTTTTAGTGCAGCAAACAAAGTAGTAAATAAAGTAAAGTAAAGCAAGACAAAAACAAAGTAAAGAGATTGGAAGTGGAGACTCTCCTTGCAGCGTGTCTTGATCTCCCCGGCAACGGCGCCAGAAAACAGTCTTGATGCGCGTGAGACACATGTCCGTTGGGAACCCCAAGAGGAAGGTGTGATGTGCACAGCAGTAAGTTTTCTCTCAGAAAGAAACCAAGGTTTATCGAACCAGTAGGAGCCAAGAAGCACGTTGAAGGTTGTTGGTGGCGGAGTGTCTTGCGGCGCAACACCGGGGATTCGGCGCCAACGTGGAACCTGCACAACACAACCAAAGTACTTTGCCCCAACGTAACGAGTGAGGTTGTCAATCTCACCGGCTTGCTGTAAACAAAGGATTAGATGTATAGTGTGGATGATGATGTTTGTTTGCGAAGAACGAGTAAAGAACAATTGCGGTAGATTGTATTTCGGATGTAAAGAATAGGACCGGGGTCCACAGTTCACTAGTGGTGTCTCTCCCATAAGATAAACAGATGTTGGGTGAACGAATTATAGTTGGGCAATTGACAAATAAAGAAGGCATAACAATGCACATACATATATCATGATGAGTACTATGAGATTTAATCAGGGCATTACGACAAAGTACATAGACCGCTATCCAGCATGCATCTATGCCTAAAAAGTCCACTTTCAGGTTATCATCCGAACCCCTTCCGGTATTAAGTTGCAAGCAACAGACAATTGCATTAAGTATGGTGTGTAATGTAATCAACACAAATATCCTTAGACAAAGCATCGATGTTTTATCCCTAGTGGCAACAACATATCCACAACCTTAGAACTTTACATCACTTGTCCCGATTTAATGGAGGCATGAACCCACTATCGAGCATAAATACTCCCTCTTGGAGTCACAAGTATCAACTTGGCCAGAGCCTCTACTAGCAACGGAGAGCATGCAAGAACATAAACAACATATATGATAGATTGATAATCAACTTGACATAGTATTCAATATTCATCGGATCCCAACAAACACAACATGTAGCATTACAAATAGATGATCTTGATCATGATAGGCAGCTCACAAGATCTAACATGATAGCACAATGAGGAGAAGACAACCATCTAGCTACTGCTATGGACCCATAGTCCAGGGGTGGACTACTCACACATCGATCCGGAGGCGATCATGGCAATGAAGAGACCTCCGGGAGATGATTCCCCTCTCCGGCAGGGTGCCGGAGGCGATCTCCTGAATCCCCCGAGATGGGATTGGCGGCGGCTGCGTCTCTGGAAGGTTTTCCGTATCGTGGCTCTCGGTACTGGGGGTTTCGCGACGAAGACTATATGTAGGCGAAAGGTTAGGTCAGGGGGCGTCACGAGGGGCCCACACAACAAGGCCGCGCGGCCAGGGCCCAGCCTGCGCCGCCCTAGTGTGTCGCCACCTCGTGGCCCCACTTCGTTTCCTCTTCGGACTTCTGGAAGCTTCGTGGAAAAATAGGACCCTGGGCGTTGATTTCGTCCAATTCCGAGAATATTTCCTTACTAGGATTTCTGAAACCAAAAACAGCGAGAAACAACGAATCGGCTCTTCGGCATCTCGTCAATAGGTTAGTGCCGGAAAATGCATAATAACGACATATAATGTGTATAAAACATGTGAGTATCATCATAAAAGTAGCATGGAACATAAGAAATTATAGATACGTTTGGGACGTATCATCCATCACAAGGATAAAGTTATAAATGTAATTCCTATCAACATGCACTTCATGAGGAGGATAAAATTTAGAATAAAAGAGAGGTACAATTTCGTCCCAACCAATAGATCAACCATTCGTCAGCATCTTATACCATTCCACAGCTCTGCCCTTCAGAGATATAGAGAATAGCTTCCTCTTAACTTGGTCCTTTGAAATATCTGCACTCTCGAACAACTCGCATAATTCATGTATAAAGAGTAAATGATCACTAGGATGGACAGTCCCATCTCAAAAATAGCCATTGTTCATAGCAAGTTCAACAATTTTCGTAGGTATCTTGAAAGGAATACTTTCAGTAGGTGGATTTAAAATATCACAAGCATCATTAGAGTTATCGCATATGGGAGATAAAGTATTATCAGAGCAAATTTTCTCCCCTAAAGCTGGGAAGCTAAAAAGATCATAAAAACTAGCTTCCCCAAGCTTAGACTTTTCTATATAGCATTAGCAGTAATTGCGTTCATACTAATAACATTGCTACTAGCATGCAAATAAGGTTCCATAGGTTTTTTAATTTTCGCATCAAACAATTCATGTCTTAACTCAGGAAAAAGATTAAAAAGCTCACTAATTTTGTTGTTGTTTTCCATTATGCCTAACTAGTGAAAAATAAAAACAAGAAACAAAAATATGCAATTGCAGAATCTATAGGAAATAACTTCGAGCACCCACACACCGGCAACAGTGCTAGGAAATAGCTTAGTAGTCGGAGGATGTGAATACCTTTTACCTTACCTCCCCGGCAACGGTGCCAGAAAATAGCTTGATGTCTATGCACGCTTCTATTCCCCGTAGACAGTGTTGGGCCTCCAAGAGCGAGAGGTTTGTAGAACAACGAGCAAGTTTCCTTTAAGTGAATCACCCAAGGTTTATCGAACTCAGGGAGGTAGAGGTCAAAGATATCCCTCTCAAGCAACCCCGCAATTAATATACAAGAAGTCTCTTGTGTCCCCAACACACCTAATACACTTGTCGGATGTATAGGTGCACTAGTTCGGCGAAGAGATAGTGAAATACAAGTAATATGGATGATTATAAGTAGTAATTGCAATCTGAAATAAAAATGGCAGCAAGCGAACATGTAGCAGAACTTGTTGGAAACGGTGTTTCAATGTTTAGAAACAAGGCCTAGGGATCATACTTTCACTAGTGGACACTCTCAACAATGATCACATAATTGAATAAATAAATGCTATTCTCAAACACTCTCTTGTTGGATAACAAACACCATTCATTGTGTAGGGCTGCAAAAGCACACCTCAAGCCGGAGTAAACAAGCTCCACAACGTCATAAAGGAATCACAAACGATGTGCATACTGTCACCATCACACCGTGGAGAGTGACTCCGGAGTTCATATTAAAGTAACCTCTAGGGTGCATAATAGACAAGAGTAACATCTACATATTCAACTAGATTACAAAGCTCATGATCACATAAAGATCACACCATGGGAGAGAGAGATGAACCACATAGCTACCAGTAGAGCCCTCAGCCTCGGGGGAGAACTACTCCCTCCTCATCATGGGAGACAGCAACGGCGATGAAGATGGCGATGGAGTCGATGGAGATGGATTCTGGGGGCAATTCCCCGTCCCGGCGGCGTGCCGGAACAGAGACTTCTGTTCCCCGAACTTGGCTTCGCGATGGCGGCGGCTACGTAACTTTTCGTGGAGGAAGACCGATGCTCCTAGGGTTTTTACTTCTGGGAGAATATATAGGCGGAAGGGCGGCCTCGGAGGGGCCCCAGGGTGCCCTCCCCACCTGGTGGCGCGGGAGAGGGGTGGGCCGCGTCCCCCCTATGGTGTGGGGGCCCCTTGGCCCCCCTCTGGCCCTTCTCTGGCTCTCTGGGTCCGCCTCGACAAAATATTGACTTCTGTCTTCGTGGGGTCCAATTCCGAGAATATTTCCTGTGTAGAATTTCTGAAACCAAAAACGACAGAAAACAGAAGCTGGCGCTTCGGCATCTTGTTAATAGGTTAGTCCCGGAAAATGCATAAAAATGATATAAAGTGTGAGTAAAACATGTAGGTATTGTCATAAAACTAGCATGGAACATAAGAAATTATAGATACGTTGGAGACTTATCAGGAACCCCTCAAGGCTTACCTTGCTGTAAAAGTTTTGCTAAAAACATTCGGTGAGATGACTTTACCCAAGTGTGTGTTTATGAAAGAAAAGGATTATGGCAAAGATGGTTCGCAAGGAGGAATTATTGTTTTCCAGAAACATTGGCGCCTAAGTATTCACCCATGCCAATTACTTCGCGCAACCACATCACCCAAAAGTGGGCACGGGCTTAGTCTGAAACTTGTTAAAGCTAGCGTAGGACACCTTGCAACTCTCTAGGAAGGTCACGTCTACCTTTGACACTGGGTTGCGCTCTGGAGGAGGCAATACACTATAGTTGCCTACAGCCGGACGATTACTGAGGGTCTTCTGTCGTGGCGCCGGAGGTACGCTCAAATAAGGAGGTATGCTGCCGTGGTGCCGGGAAGGTTAAGCCCCCAGGGAAAGACCTATGCCAGGGGAGATAAGCGAAAGACTTTGATTGGTTATCCGGAACTCGCATACCCTTGTATGGCGAACCGGGGAAGATTCCGGCAGATTTACGAGTTCTTGTGGGGAAAGTGCGTACACTCTGCAGAGTTAAATCTATTCGAATAGCCGCGTCCGCGGTCATGGATAGTTGGAATGGCCATTGCTTATGCTCCTGAACTTTGATTTATAAATTTGTTTGGCAAAGGAAAGAAAAGAGCTTGTTGTGAAGTACCGGAAAGGTATGGGAAGTGATGACGACCATAGATGGTCGGGAAAAGAAATACAAAGGGTTACTCCCATCCTAGTGTTTTATATTAGGGAACTCTTTTGAAGTATCTTCTTCAACAAAGATATAGAGATGTCATAGGATATCTTTTGAAGTATCTTCTTCAACAAAGATATAGAGATGTCATAGGATATCTTTTGAAGTATCTTCTTCAACAAAGATATAGAGATTTCATAGGAACTCTTTTGAAGTATCTTTTTTCAACAAAGATATAGAGATGTCGTAGAACTTCCTGTAGTGTCCCTTCAACTGAGAAGTAGGGATGCTATATCCACAAGAGAAACCAATTCTCTTCCACATGATGTATCCACAAGAGAAACTGATCCTCTTCCACATGCTATATCCACAAGAGAAACTAGACTTCCTCTCTTGTCTTCTTAAGTTAGCATTTGTTAGCTCCTTCTTGATGGTTTGCGAGTACAATTCCAAATGTACTCACGGCTTTGTCACTGGCTATTAACTTGGCCAGACTATGAGGAGGAGTATGAAGATGACGAAGGTTACCAAGACGATTATATGAC
Organism: Lolium rigidum; assembly: GCF_022539505.1. NCBI lineage: Eukaryota > Viridiplantae > Streptophyta > Magnoliopsida > Poales > Poaceae > Lolium > Lolium rigidum. The sequence goes on along the minus strand of NC_061508.1, from coordinate 103,927,953 downwards.
CTAGGACGATCTCGCAGTTAGCTGCATGTAGGTCTAAGGCATGACTTGGGCCCAACGTTGTTGACGTGTATCCGTTGCACCTGTGTGATGAACTTGTCCAAGTGGCCTTTATGTAAGACTGGTCATGTGACCATTTATTGTAAGACTTATTTATTCGGTATTTTTAATGGATGATGTTGATGGGGTTCGTTGCATAGAAAACAAAAAAATTCCTACCGCAAAGACGAATAAATCCAAGATCTAATCTATGGAAAAGCCAAGATCTAATCTATGAGATCTGAACAACGAGATGTAGATGAGACTAACCCTCGAAGATTCCAAAGCCTACGAGATTAATCTCGTTGTTGGTGTAGACGATCGTCCCCGGTGCTACAATCCGGCAGCACTTCCGTACTCGGTCGCGCGTACGGTGTCGATGAAGCCCCTTCCTCTCCCCGTTCCAGCGGGCAGCGGAGGTGTGGTAGATCTCCACGAAATCCCAGCAGCACGACGGCGTGGTGGTGGTGGTGGAGAAGAATTACTGTAGGGCTTCGCCTAAGCCGGAGCAATGTATGGATGAGGTAGAGAGGGGGGCAGCAAGGGTTGGATCAGGGGGGCCTTGGCCGGCCACCCCCTCCCCTCTTTATATAGGTGGGGGGTTGGCCTAGGGTTTCCCCTAGGGCCCACCCACCCCCTTGGCCGGCGCATGGGGAGGGGCAAACCCCTCCCTCAAGTGTTCCCATTTATCTCTAATTTTAAACACTTTAATTTTAGAGATAGATTCTATCTCTAGATTTAAACCATTTAAACTAGAGATAGATCTTATCTCCAAAGGGGGGCCAGCCTGGGCCCACATGTCATAGTGGGCAGGACCCACCATGCCATGTGGTGCCTATGTGGCCTATCCCGGGGTGGTGGGCCCACTGGTGGCCCTCTAGAACCTTCTAGAAGCTCCGGTCAAAACACCGGACTTTTTCCCGAACCCCGAAAAATGACTTCCCTTATATGAATCTTATTCTCCGGACCATTCCGGACCTCCTCGTGATGTCCTGGATCCTATCCGAGACTCTGAACAAAAACTTTGGACTCCATCTCATATTCCGAATCTACTTATGCGACATCGAACCTTAAGCGCGTCACCCTACGGTTCGCGAACTATGCAGACATGGTCGAGACTCCTCTCCGAGCAATAACCAATAGCGGGATATGGAGATCCATAATGGCTCCCACATATTCAACGATGACTTTAGTGATCGATTGAACCATTTACATACGATGTCGATTCCCTTTGTCACACGATATTCTACTTGTCCGAGGTTTGATCATCGGTATCTCCATACCTTGTTCAACCTCGTTACCGACAAGTACTCTTTACTCGTACCGCGGTATGTCATCTCTTATGATCCAATCATATGCTTGCAAGCTAATCAGACGACATTCCACCTAGAGGGCCCAGAGTATATCTATCTGTCATCAGGATGGACAAATCCCACTATTGATCCATATGCCTCAACTCACACTTTCCGAATACTTAATCCCATCTTTATAACCACCCATTTACGCAATGGCGTTTGATGTAATCAAAGTACCCTTCCGGTGTAAGTGATTTACATGATCTCATGGTCGAAGGACTAAGGCAACCATGTATCGAAAGCTTATAACAAATTGAACTTAATGACTTGATCTTATGCTACGCTCATTTGGGTGTGTGTCCATTATATCATTCAACCAATGACATAACCTTGTTATTAATAACATCCAATGTTCATGATCACGAAACCATGATCATCCATTAATCAACAAGCTAGTTATACAAGAGGCTTACTAGGGACTCCTTGTTGTTTACATAACACACATGTATCAATGTTTCGGTTAATACAATTATAGCATGGTATGTAAACATTTATCATAAACACAAAGATATTATAATAACCACTTTATTATTGCCTCTTGGGCATATCTCCAACAGATGTAACTCTGGATATTCAGTTCGGTTATGTGCTCACGGCACACTGATCATGGGATCGTGAGTTGAATGCATAACAGGGTATTTCGGATAGCTAGTCCGGGGTCCCCACAAACACTATATACAATATCCCACTATTTGTTAAACGAAAATGCCCATATGCACGACAATCTATGCTCATACAAACCCGAGCTTATATGCGTCTGCTAAAAAATGGAAAAATATAAAAAAAAAAAAGACGATGAACATGAGTTTTTCCAAGTTCTAACCGCATAAAACATTTTCGCAGAGAAATGACACCTGCGGTGTTATGTGAATAAAATGCAAAGAACGGTGCTCTTTAGAGTACCTACATTTGTTCTTCACAACATTATTTTTTTGCATAAACCACTAAATGTGTCTTTTCTTGGAGAAGTGCAAAAGTTGGAACACATGTTCATTCTACAAAATTTTCATTTTTTTCATTTTTTGCTATTTATTTATATTTTACAATTTAGTCGGAAGCAAATGAGCTTGGGAGCAGAAAAGCCATGCCCTTTCTTAAATTTATTTTTAGTTACTAATGTTTGCGTGTGTCTAAATGCAGGCGATGGTTGCAACGTAGAAGTAACTAAAGTGACTAAGAGACGATATATATTACAGTGATTTTTTGGGTCTCCTTACATAATAAAAACATAGTAATTATTGCTTGCATGTCTATAAGTATAAGGTGACATAACTTAATTTGTGAACATGTGATAAGGGACCATATGCGGAACAATAGTGTAAGCGATTGTGGGTACGTCTAGTTTTAGTTATAATCAAGTTTACCTTATCAAATAGTTGGTTATCTAAAGGAAAGTATTACTTCATCCGTGTAAGGGTACATTGCCCCTATGTGTGGTTTTGGTAATTAATGACAACCCATATGGACTAATGTTTTCATTGAGTTTATATGAAGGAATACTCCATAGGTACTACTTGTACTCCATGTGTTGGATTCAAGTATGGATGCCATGAAGATAAAGGTATACCTTGTGTATTGGCATCAAGATCATCGGTATGAAGATATATATGTGATATGATCAAGAAGAAAAAATGAATATGGAGTTCTTATGTGGAACACAATATTAGCCATGCTCTATCTTAAGTGAGTATGAGAAGATACAAGGTTGAGTTGGGCAAGTTCAAGATGAGCATCTTGAGTGGATCACATGCTTGAAGCTTGCCGTCCATTTGGTGATAATGGACATGTGAAGATGTGCATCAATGGAGCTTTCCCATCATAGTGTATGGGGGAGCATTTGTGAGTCTTCACAAAGCAACATTGATCAAGTGAGGCATTCCGGCTTGTGTAGAGCTTGAAGAGTTATCATCAAGATCAAGCGGGATGCGCAAGGCTAAGGTATGACCTTGATAGGTTTTCCTTTTACCGGTCTCAAGGTGGTTGATGGGAGACCGGATTATAGGATAGATAGCCGCACTATTAAGAGGGGCTTTCGGTTGGGTAACTTGATCACATCATCTTAGGGAGCTCAATCCTTTGCATACTTTGCATATCCTTATTGCTTCTTCGTGTTTCTATGTGTAAGGTTCTTGAGCTTGTTGCTAGCTTTACAACAAGCCCAAGTTCATCGAAAACGGAGTTCGAATGCATCTTCTATTGCTTTTCGAGGTTGGGTGATTTTGTCGGTTATTCATGATATAAGGTTCTACCTTTAATATTCATGATAAAATCCCCTCCTACAGATTCTTGTGTTTGCACTTTTCATATGATAGCATTTGTTCTTATCTCTCAAACAAAATTGGTTTCATTCAAATCGGAGTTCGGGAGCATTTGTTATTAAAGAAAAAGTAAAAGAAGAAAAAGAAAAGAAAAAGGGAAAAGAAAAGGGGAGGGGCCAGCCGGCCGACCGACCCAGACACCGGCCCACCCGGTCCGAAACCGGGCGCCAACCGGGCGGGATCCCATGGGCCTGGCGGCTTCCTCCGGCCCAGGCGCCGCTTACCTACCGGGCCGCTCGGCTGCCACCCCGGCCCAGCCGGATGCCCCACCGGACCGCGCGCCCCTTGCCTATATGACGCCCAGCGGCTGCCGCCGCCCCGCCCGGCCAGTGGGCCGGCCCGACCGGGTGCCCAGCTGGGTTGGTCAGCGCCATTTCCGGTCGGCCGGCCTGGCAGCCGGCTGGGGCACTTTTTGGGCCCGTTTTTCCTGCAGTTTTCTTGTCCTTTTCCCCCAACGGTTTTATTTGCTCCTAGCTATAAATAGACCTTTCTTCCACCTTGAGCTAGTTAGTTCTTCCCCTTTCTTCACCTCCATTGTTGCTCTTGGAAGAACTTGCTCTCCCCTTTGATTCCTCCCATAATTCTTGCTAATTCTTGAGGGATCTAAGAGAGGAGATCTAGATCTACCCTTCCACCAATCCATTTCTTCTCTAAGTGAGGGGACCTCTTGGGATCTAGATCTTGGAGTCTTTTGTTGACTTTCCCCATTGTTCTTCCTCTCCAATCTCATCCTAGCATTTGTTGTTTGGGTGGGATTTGAGAGTGAAGGATTTGAACACCTCTAGTGTTCTTGCATTGCATCATTGCATAGTGTTGAGCTCTCCACCACGATTTGTTCGAGTGAGAGACCGTGAGCTTGTTACTCTTGGAGGGTGACCTCCTAGTTGGCTTGGCGGTTGGTGCTCCGGTGATCTCTTCAAGAAGATTGTGAAGAGGCCGGGCTTCTCCTTCGTGGAGCTTGTGAAGTGGTTGTGGAGCTTGCCATCTCCGGAGCGGAGGAAAAGCTAACCATAAGGAAAGGGCTATTATCCTTCGTGGGTGTGGTTCGAAGAATAGGGTGAGCCTTCGTGGCGCGGGGAATCCTTCGTGGACCTCCACCCCTCCAAACGTGGCGTACCTTCTTGCAAAGGAAGGGAACACGGGAATACATCCTCGTCTCCGCGTGCCTCGGTTATTTCTATACCCGAGCCCTCTTTCCTTGTGATATCCATCGTGCTTGAAGTTCATATATCTTGCTATCACTTGTGCTACATATATCTTGTGCCTATCTTGCTTAGCTCTAGTTATTATTGTTACACTTAGTTGAGCTTAGCATATCTAGGGTTTGTGCTTGTAAACTAAACGATAGTTTAATTCCGCATTCTTACAAGACAAATCTGCTAGAGTTTTTAATTGCCTATTCACCCCCCCCCCCCTCTAGGCGACATCTCGATCTTTCAATTGGTATCAGAGCAAGGTCTCTCCTTGTTTAAGGCTTCACCGCCTTGAGAGTAAAGATGTCGGCTAGTAATTTAGTGCACAATGACACAATTATCTTTGTTGGCACAAATTATCTTTTGTGGCGAAATTGCTTTCTTTGCAATCTTCGGACCTTGTGTCCAAACATTGAGCAATTTCTAGATGTAGGTTTTCTCCTCCGATGGATCCTCAAAATCTATCTTTAGAGGATGAGAAAAACTTACATCTTGAAGCTCAAGTATCTAATGAGCTTTTATTCTCTTTGAGACCCGATTTTCGTAGGTTCTTGATATATATAAAGCGAAAGTCGTCTCATGAGATGTGGATCAAGCTTAAAGAAATGTTTGGTGGATCCATTTCTCATTTGGTCGGTGGTGTCTTCGAGGAGCTCTCTTCCCCTTTATATCATGAAGATCTCCAAGTTGCTTCCACCTCCGGCCGTGATGAGTTCTCATCTTCTTCCACTTCACCAACGTGTAGCAAGACACGAGGTAATGATATGGTGAGTGGTGAGGAAAATTGCAATGTTGATATTGTGCTCAATAGTGATGATTCTTCATCTCTATCCCATTGCAATGCTTCCTCTTTGGACTTGAACACATCTAGCATTGAAAATAATCTACATGCTTGTGTTGATAGTCCTTGCATATCATGTGTAAATTGCTTACATAAATCCCATGATGATATGCTTGCCTTGTCTTGCTCCCATAATCAAAATGCTTCTATTTCCTCTAGTTGTTTGTTGACTAACAATGTAGAGGAAACCGAACACTCTATGGATCAAGACATGTTTTCAAATGAGGATTCAAGAATATCTTCATCTTCATTCTCCGGTTTGCACATGTGCCTTATGGCAAAAGGATCAAAGGTATCTCGTACTTTGACTCCTAACACATCCTCTAACGATGAGAATGATGATGATGATAATGATGAAGAATATAATACCTTGGTGCATAATATGGCAATGGTATATGCTTCTCTTCATGGTAATAAAGAAGCTCGTGCTAATCTCAAACACTCTATGGATACCTTGAATAAATATAGGGAAACCATAGTGGAGTTGGAGTCCCATGTTGAAAATGGGGAAATGAGATTCACTCTCCTCAAGCATGAGCTAAAAGATGAGAAGCATACTAATTTTATGCTTACACAAAAAATTGAATCCTATATGCATGAAAATGAGAAAACTATTGTTGATGCTTGTGCTACTAACTCTAATTCTTGTGAAGCATCTACCTTAAAAGAGAATGTTGAGCTAAGGGCTCAACTTGAGTTGCTAACTAGCAATTATAGGGAATTGGAAGAAAGTCATAAAAAGCTCTCAAGCTCTCATGATGATCTTCTAATTTCCTATGATGGGCTAAAGTTAGCTCATGAGGCAAGTATCACTAAAGTATTATCTTGTGAGCCTCATGTGGACATTAGCACAACCTCAACTCAAAATGCTATTTTGCCATGTGCTAGTCCTAGTAGTCCATCTAGTCAAACTAGTGATACACCTTGTGTTGGATTACTTGCTTTGCCTCGTTGCTTTAGCAATGAAGCTTCTACTTCCTCTAGTACTTGTATTTCTACTAACCATGTAGAGGAAATTAAAGAGCTTGAAGCCCAAGTCCTTTCTTTGAAGAAAGACTTGGAAAAGCGCCATGAAGGGAAATCCGCACTTGACAAGATGCTAAGTGTGCAACAATCCCCCAATAACAAGAGTGGACTTGGATTCAACTCCAATAACAAGAACAAGTCCAAGAGCAAGAGCAACAAGAAGAAGGGCCAAGACAAAATCAAGGATCCGGCCAAGTTGGTTTGCTTCAAGTGCAAGGTTGAAGGGCATCATGTTAGATCATGCCCATTGAAGAAGAAGAAGCACTTGAGTGAGAAACAACAAGGGAAACGGCCACAAGGTCAAGGTCAAGCTCATGCTCGACCTCAAGTTGAAGATAGGCCACTTCCCAAGAAGAATCAAGATATTGTTCCCCAAGAGAAGAAATCAATAAAGAAGAGAAAGGGGAACACTTGCTACTTATGCCGTGAGAAGGGGCACTTTGCTTCTTCTTGCTTAGGTGGTACTGATGTCTACGGGAGCTTCTATTCTTGTAGACAGTGTTGGGCCTCCAAGAGCAGAGGTTTGTAGAACAGCAGCAAGTTTCCCTTAAGTGGATACCCAAGGTTTATCGAACTCAGGGAGGAAGAGGTCAAAGATATCCCTCTCATGCAACCCTGCAACCACAAAGCAAGAAGTCTCTTGTGTCCCCAACACACCTAATAGGTGCACTAGTTCGGCGAAGAGATAGTGAAATACAGGTGGTATGAATAAGTAGTAGCAACGGCACCAGAAGTGCTTTGCCCAGAACAGTAAACAAGCAGTAGTAACGCTAGCGAGTAGTAACACAGTGATAGTAACGCAGATAGAAACAGGTAAACAAGCAGCGATAGCAGTATTTAGGAACAAGGCCTAGGGATTAAACTTTCACTAGTGGACACTCTCAACATCGATCACATAACAGAATAGATAAATGCATACTCTACACCTTTGTTGGATGATGAACACATTGCGTAGGATTACACGAACCCTCAATGCCGGAGTTAACAAGCTCCACAATAATGCTCATGTTTTAGTAACCTTTAGTGTAAGATAGATCAACAGACTAAACCAAGTACTAGCATAGCATGCACACCGTAACCTTCATGCATATGTAGGAGGAATAGATCACATCAATACCATCATAATGATAATTAACTCCACAATCTACAAGAGATCATGATCATAGCCTACGACAAGAACCACACGGTGCACACACTAGTCACCTTTACACACGTGCGGGAGGAATAGAACTACTTTAATAACATCACTAGAGTAGCACATAGATGAATTGTGATACAAAACTCATATGAATCTCAATCATGTAAAGCAGCTCATGAGATCATTGTATTGAAGTACATGGAAGAGAGATGAACCACATAGCTACCGGTACAGCCCCGAGCCTCGATGGAGAACTACTCCCTCCTCATGGGAGCAGCAGCGGTGATGAAGATGGCGGTGGAGATGGCAGCGGTGTCGATGGAGAAGCCTTCCGGGGGCACTTCCCCACTCCGGCAGGGTGCCGGAACAGAGTTCTGTCCCCCGAATTGGAGTTTCGCGACGGTGGCGGCGCCCCTGGAGTCTTTCTGGAGTTTCGTCAATTGGTATCGAAGTTTTAGGTCACGACGGCTTAAATAGGCGAAGAATCGGAGTCGGAGGGTCTCTGGGGGGCCCACACCCTAGGGGGCGCCCCCTTGGCCGCGCCGGGGTGTGGTGTGGGGCCCCGGGGCTCCCCTCCGGTCCTTCCCGGTGTTCCGGATGCTTCCGATGAAAATAGGAACTTGGGCGTTGATTTCGTCCGATTCCGAGAATATTTCGTTACTAGGATTTCTGAAACCAAAAACAGCAGAAAAGGCACTTCGGCATCTTGTTAATAGGTTAGTTCCAGAAAATGCACGAATATGACATAAAGTGTGCATAAAACATGTAGATAACATCAATAATGTGGCATGGAACACAAGAAATTATCGATACGGTGGAGACGTATCGGCATCCCCAAGCTTAGTTCTGCTCGTCCCGAGCAGTAAAACGATAACAAAGATAATTTCTGGAGTGACATGCCATCATAATCTTGATCATACTATTTGTAAAGCATATGTAGTGAATGCAGCGATCAAAACAATGGTAATGACATGAGTAAACAACTGAATCATATAGCAAAGACTTTTCATGAATAGCACTTCAAGACAAGCATCAATAAGTCTTGCATAAGAGTTAACTCATAAAGCAATAATTCAAAGTAAAGGCATTGAAGCAACACAAAGGAAGATGAAGTTTCAGCGGTTGCTTTCAACTTATAACATGTATATCTCATGGATAATTGTCAATGCAAAGCAATATAACAAGTGCAATATGCAAGTATGTAAGAACCAATGCACAGTTCACACAAATGTTTGCTTCTTGAGGTGGAGAGAGATAGGTGAACTGACTCAACAATAAAAGTAAAAGAATGGTCCTCCATAGAGGAAAAGCATCGATTGCTATATTTGTGCTAGAGCTTTTATTTTGAAAACATAAAGAGAGCATAAAAGTAAAGTTTTGAGAGGTGTATGTTGTTGTCAACGAATGGTAGCGGGTACTCTAACCCCCTTGCCAGACAAACCTTCAAAGAGCGGCTCCCATTTTATTTTATTTTTGGATGGCACTCCTTCCAACCTTTCTTTCACAAACCATGGCTAACCGAATCCTCGGGTGCCCGCCAACAATCTCATACCATGAAGGAGTGCCCTTTTATTTTAGTTTTATTATGATGACACTCCTCCCAACCTTTGCTTACACAAGCCATGGCTAACCGAATCCTTCGGGTGCCGTCCAACAATCACATACCATGGAGGAGTGTCTATTTTTGGTTAATTAATTTGGGACTCGGGAATCCCATTGCCAGCTCTTTTTGCAAAATTATTGGATAAGCGGATGAAGCCACTAGTCCATTGGTGAAAGTTGCCCAACAAGATTGAAAGATAAACACCACATACTTCCTCATGAGCTATAAAACATTGACACAAATCGGAGGTGATAAATTTTGAATTGTTTAAAGGTAGCTGATACGTCTCCAACGTATCGATAATTTCTTGTGTTCCATGCCACATTATTGATGTTATCTACATGTTATATGCACACTTTATGTCATATTCGTGCATTTTCTGGAACTAACCTATTAACAAGATGCCGAAGTGCCAGTTTGCGTTTTCTCGCTGTTTTTGGTTTCAGAAATCCTAGTAACGAAATATTCTCGGAATTGGACGAAATCAAAGCCCGTGGGCCTATTTTTCCACGAAGCTTCCAGAAGTCCGAAGACGAGACGAAGAGGGGCCACGGGGTGGCCAAACCCTAGGGCGGCGCGGCCCCACCCCTGGCCGCGCCGGCCTATGGTGTGGGCCCCCCGTGCCGCCTCTTGACTTGCCTCTCCGCCTATATAAAGCCCCTGACCTAAAAACCTCGGGGCGTTCGACGAAAACCATAGAAACCTTCCAGAGCCGCCGCCATCGCGAAGCCAAGATCTGGGGGACAGGAGTCTCTGTTCCGGCACCCTGCCGGAGCGGGGAAGTGCCCCTGGAAGGCTTCTCCATCGACACCGCTGCCATCTCCACCGCCATCTTCATCACCGCCGCTGCTCCCATGAGGAGGGAGTAGTTCTCCATCGAGGCTCGGGGCTGTACCGGTAGCTATGTGGTTCATCTCTCTCCTATGTGTTTCAATACAATAATCTCATGAGCTGCCTTACATGATTGAGATTCATATGATGATGCTTGTAATCTAGATGTCATTATGCTAGTCAAGTGAGTTTTACTTATGTGATCTCCGGAGACTCCTTGTCCCACGTGTGTAAAGGTGACAGTGTGTGCACCGTGTGGGTCTCTTAGGCTAGATTTCACGAATACTTATTCACTCGTTGAATGGCATAGTGAGGTGCTTATTTATATCTCTTTATGATTGCAATGTGTTTGTATCACAATTTATCTATGTGCTACTCTAGTGATTTGTTATTAAAGTAGTTTATTCCTCCCGCACGTGTGCAAAGGTGACAAGTGTGTGCACCGTGTTAGTACTTGGTTTATGCTATGATCATGATCTCTTGTAGATTGCGAAGTTAACTATTGCTATGATAATATTGATGTGATCTATTCCTCCTACATATGCATGAAGGTGACGAGTGTGCATGCTATGCTAGTACTTGGTTTAGTCTATTGATCTATCTTACACTATAAGGTTACTTAAACATGAGCATTATTGTGGAGCTTGTTAACTCCGGCATTGAGGGTTCGTGTAATCCTACGCAATGTGTTCATCATCCAACAAAAGTGTAGAGTATGCATTTATCTATTCTGTTATGTGATCAATGTTGAGAGTGTCCACTAGTGAAAGTGTAATCCCTAGGCCTTGTTCCTAAATACTGCTGCGTTACTACTGCTTGTTTACTCGTTTTGCTCGCGTTACTATCGCTGCGTTACTACTGCTTGTTTACTCGTCCCGGGCAAAGCACTTTTCTCGGTGCCGTTGCTACTACTTATTTATACCACCTCGTATTTCACTATCTCTTCGCCGAACTAGTGCACCTATTAGGTGTGTTGGGGACACAAGAGACTTCTTGCTTTGTGGTTGCAGTGGTTGCATGAGAGGGATATCTTTGACCTCTTCCTCCCCGAGTTCGATAAACCTTGGGTATCCACTTAAGGGAAACTTGCCGCTGTTCTACAAACATCTGCTCTTGGAGGCCCAACACTGTCTACAAGAATAGAAGCTCCCGTAGACATCAAGCACTTTTCCGGCGCCGTTGCCGAGGAGGAAAGGTAAAGGCTCTCATACACCGGTCCCATGTAAAGTATTTTTCTGGCGCCGTTGTGTGTGTGCTCAAAGCTATTTCCTTTAGATCCTGCAATTGCATCTTGTTGTTTCTTGTTTACACTAGTTTGGCATAATGTACAAGAGTGAGCTTCTTATTCTATTTCCTGATTTAAAACATGGATTGTTTGATGCGAAAATTAAAAAACCTATGAAATCTTCTTTGCATGCTGGTAGTAATATTAGTATGAACGCTTTGAACACCATTGTTGACAATAATATAGAAAGTTCTAAGCTTGGGGAAGTCTGGTTTTCATGATATTTTTAGTCCCCCAAGCATTGAGGAGAAAATTTTCTTTGATGATACCTTGCCTCCTATTTGTGATGATAATAATAGTGGTCTTTTGGTACAACCTACTATGGAGAGTGAATTTTGTTGTGATTATACTATGCCTCCTACACTTGATGAGAATAATAATGATAGCTACTTTGTTGAATTTGCTCCCACTACAACTAATAAAATTGATTATGCTTATGTGGAGAGTAATAATTTTATGCATGAGACTCATGATAAGAATGCTTTATGTGATAGTTATATTGTTGAGTTTGCTCATGTTGCTACTGAAAGTTATTATGAGAGAGGAAAATATGATTGTAGAAATTTTCATGTTACTAAAATGCCTCTCTATGTGCTGAAATTTTTGAAGCTACACTTGTTTTATCTTCCTATGCTTGTTGCTTTGCTCTTCATGAACTTGTTTATTTACAAGATTCCTATGCATAGGAAGCATGTTAGACTTAAATGTGTTTTGAATTTTCCTCTTGATGCTCTCTTTTGCTTCACATACTATCTCTTGCGAGTGCATCATTAAAACTGCTGAGCCCATCTTAATGGCTAAAAAGAAAGAACTTCTTAGGAGATAACCCATGTGTTATTTTGCTACAGTACTTTGTTTTATATTTGTGTCTTGGAAGTTGTATACTACTGTAGCAACCTCTCCTTATCTTAGTTTTGTGTTTTGTTGTGCCAAGTAAAGTCTTTGATAGTAAAGTAAGTACTAGATTTGGATTATCTGCGCAGAAACAGCATTTCTTTGCTGTCACGAATCTGGGTCTAATTCTCTGTAGGTAACTCAGAAAATTATGCCAATTTACGTGAGTGATCCTCAGATATGTACGCAACTTTCATTCAATTTGAGCATTTTCATTTGAGCAAGTCTGGTGGCCTAATAAAATCCATCTTTACGGACTGTTCTGTTTTGACAGATTCTGCCTTTTATTTCGCATTGCCTCTTTTGCTATGTTGGATGAATTTCTTTGATCCATTAATGTCCAAGTAGCTTTATGCAATGTCCAGAAGTGTTAAGAATGATTGTGTCACCTCTGAACATGTTAATTTTTATTGTCCACTAACCCTCTAATGAGTTGTTTCGAGTTTGGTGTGGAGGAAGTTTTCAAGGGTCAAGAGAGGAGGATGATATACTACGATCAAGAAGAGTGAAAAGTCTAAGCTTGGGGATGCCCCGGTGGTTCATCCCTGCATATATCAAGAAGACTCAAGCGTCTAAGCTTGGGGATGCCCAAGGCATCCCCTTCTTCATCGACAAATTATCAGGTTCCTTCTCTTGAAACTATATTTTTATTCGGTCACATCTTATGTGCTTTACTTGGAGCGTCTCGTGTGCTTTTGTTTTTGTTTTTGTTTGAATAAATTGGATTACATCATGCTTGTGTGGGAGAGAGACACGCTCCGCTGGTTCATATGAACACATGTGTTCTTAGCTCATAATATTCATGGCGAAGTTTCCTCTTCGTTAAATTGTTATATGGTTGGAATTGGAAAATGATACATGTAGTAATTGCTATAATGTCTTGGGTAATGTGATACTTGGCAATTGTTGTGCTCATGTTTAAGCTCTTGCATCATATACTTTGCACCTATTAGTGAAGAATACATAGAGCATGCTAAAATTTGGTTTGCATAATTGGTCTCTCTAAAGTCTAGATAATTTCTAGTATTGAGTTTTGAACAACAAGGAAGACGGTGTAGAGTCTTATAATGTTTTCAATATGTCTTTTATGTGAGTTTTGCTGTACCGGTTCATCCTTGTGTTTGTTTCAAATAAGCCTTGCTAGCCTAAACCTTGTATCGAGAGGGAATACTTCTCATGCATCCAAAATACTTGAGCCAACTACTATGCCATTTGTGTCCACCATACCTACCTATACTACATGGTATTTTCCCGCCATTCCAAAGTAAATTGCTTGAGTGCTACCTTTAAAATTTCATCATTCACCTTTGCAATATATAGCTCATGGGACAAATAGCTTAAAAACTATTGTGGTATTGAATATGTAATTATGCACTTTATCTCTTATTAAGTTGCTTGTTGTGCGATAACCATGTTTACTGGGGAACGCCATCAACTCATTGTTGAATTTCATGTGAGTTGCTATGCATGTTCGTCTTGTCCGAAGTAAGGGCGATCTACACCGAGTTGAATGGTTTGAGCATGCATATTGTGAGAGAAGAACATTGGGCCGCTAACTAAAGCCATGATTCATGGTGGAAGTTTCAGCTTTGGACAAATATCCTCAAGTCTCTAATGAGAAAAGAATTAATTGTTGTCAAATGCTTAAAGCATTAAAAGAGGAGTCCATTATCTCGTTGTCTATGTTGTCCCGGTATGGATGTCTAAGTTGAGAATAATCAAAAGCGAGAAATCCAAATGCGAGCTTTCTCCTTAGACCTTTGTACAAAGCGGCATAGAGGTACCCCTTTGTGAAACTTGGTTAAAGCATATGTATTGCGGTGATAATCCAGGTAGTCCAAGATAATTAGGACAAGGTGCGGGAACTATTGGTACACTATGCATGCGGCTTGCAACTTATAAGATATAATTTACATGATGCATATGCTTTATTACTACCGTTGACAAAATTGTTTCATGTTTTCAAAATCAAAGCTCTAGCACAAATATAGCAATCGATGCTTTTCCTCTATGGAGGACCATTCTTTTACTTTCATTGTTGAGTCAGTTCACCTATTTCTCTCCATCTCAAGAAGCAAACACTTGTGTGAACTGTGCATTGATTCTTACATATTTGCATATTGCATTTGTTATATTGCTTTGCATTGACAATTATCCATGAGATATACATGTTATAAGTTGAAAGAAACCGCTGAAACTTCATCTTCCTTTGTGTTGCTTCAATACCTTTACTTTGAATTATTACTTTATGAGTTAACTCTTATGCAAGACTTATTGATGCTTGTCTTGAAGTGCTATTCATGAAAAGTCTTTGCTTTATGATTCAGCTTGTTTACCCATGTCATATACATTGTTTTGATCGCTGCATTCACTACATATGCTTTACAAATAGTATGATCAAGTTTATGATGGCATGTCACTCCAGTAAATTATCTTTGTTATCGTTTTACCTCGCTCGGGACGAGCAGTAACTAAGCTTGGGGATGCCGATACGTCTCCAACGTATCGATAATTTCTTGTGTTCCATGCCACATTATTGATGTTATCTACATGTTATATGCACACTTTATGTCATATTCGTGCTGGAACTAACCTATTAACAAGATGCCGAAGTGCCGATTGCTCGTTTTCGCTGTTTTTGGTTTCAGAAATCCTAGTAACGAAATATTCTCGAATTGGACGAAATCAAAGCCCATGGGCCTATTTTTCCACGAAGCTTCCAGAAGTCCGAAGACGAGACGAAGAGGGGCCACGGGGTGGCCAAACCCTAGGGCGGCGCGGCCCCACCCCTGGCCGCGCCGGCCTATGGTGTGGGCCCCCCGTGCCGCCTCTTGACTTGCCTCTCCGCCTATATAAAGCCCCTGACCTAAAAACCTCGGGGCGTTCGACGAAAACCACGTAAACCTTCCGGAGCCGCCGCCATCGCGAAGCCAAGATCCGGGGACAGGAGTCTCCGTTCCGGCACCCGCCGGAGCGGGGAAGTGCCCCGGAAGGCTTCTCCATCGACACCGCTGCCATCTCCACCGCCATCTTCATCACCGCTGCTGCTCCCATGAGGAGGGAGTAGTTCTCCATCGAGGCTCGGGGCTGTACCGGTAGCTATGTGGTTCATCTCTCTCCTATGTGTTTCAATACAATAATCTCATGAGCTGCCTTACATGATTGAGATTCATATGATGATGCTTCTAATCTAGATGTCATTATGCTAGTCAAGTGAGTTTTACTTATGTGATCTCCGGAGACTCCTTGTCCCACGTGTGTAAAGGTGACAGTGTGTGCACCGTGTGGGTCTCTTAGGCTAGATTTCACATAATACTTATTCACTGTTGAATGGCATAGTGAGGTGCTTATTTATATCTCTTTATGATTGCAATGTGTTTGTATCACAATTTATCTATGTGCTACTCTAGTGATTTGTTATTAAAGTAGTTTATTCCTCCTGCACGTGTGCAAAGGTGACAGTAGTGTGCACCGTGTTAGTACTTGGTTTATGCTATGATCATGATCTCTTGTAGATTGCGAAGTTAACTATTGCTATGATAATATTGATGTGATCTATTCCTCCTACATATGCATGAAGGTGACGAGTGTGCATGCTATGCTAGTACTTGGTTTAGTCTATTGATCTATCTTACACTATAAGGTTACTTAAACATGAGCATTATTGTGGAGCTTGTTAACTCCGGCATTGAGGGTTCGTGTAATCCTACGCAATGTGTTCATCATCCAACAAAAGTGTAGAGTATGCATTTATCTATTCTGTTATGTGATCAATGTTGAGAGTGTCCACTAGTGAAAGTGTAATCCCTAGGCCTTGTTCCTAAATACTGCTGCGTTACTACTGCTTGTTTACTGTTTTGCTGCGTTACTACTGCTGCGTTACTACTGCTTGTTTACTGTCCCGGGCAAAGCACTTTTCCGGTGCCGTTGCTACTACTTATTTATACCACCTCGTATTTCACTATCTCTTCGCCGAACTAGTGCACCTATTAGGTGTGTTGGGGACACAAGAGACTTCTTGCTTTGTGGTTGCAGTGGTTGCATGAGAGGGATATCTTTGACCTCTTCCTCCCTGAGTTCGATAAACCTTGGGTATCCACTTAAGGGAAACTTGCTGCTGTTCTACAAACCTCTGCTCTTGGAGGCCCAACACTGTCTACAAGAATAGAAGCTCCCATTATCAGTAGCACTCAAGCAATTTACTTTGGAATGGCGGGAAATACCATGTAGTAGGTAGGTATGGTGGACACAAATGGCATGGTGTTGTTTGGCTCAAACACCTTACTAGAAATTATCTAGACCTTAGAGAGACCAATTATGCAAACCAAATTTTAGCATGCTCTATGTATTTCTTCATTAATGGGTGCAAAGTATATGATGCAAGAGCTTAAACATGAGCACAACAATTGCCAAGTATCACATTACCCAAGACATTATAGCAATTACTACATGTAGCATTTTCCAATTCCAACCATATAACAATTTAACGAAGAGGAAACTTCGCCATGAATATTATGAGCTAAGAACACATGTGTTCATACGAACCAGCGGAGCGTGTCTCTCTCCCACACAAGCATGATGTAATCCAATTTATTCAAACACAAACAAAAACAAAAGCACACAGACGCTCCAAGTAAAGTACATAAGATGTGACCGAATAAAAATATAGTTTCAAGAGAAGGAACCTGATAATTTATCGATGAAGAAGGGGATGCCTTGGGCATCCCCAAGCTTAGACGCTTGAGTCTTCTTGATATATGCAGGGATGAACCACCGGGGCATCCCCAAGCTTAGACTTTTCACTCTTCTTGATCGTAGTATATCATCCTCCTCTCTTGACCCTTGAAAACTTCCTCCACACCAAACTCGAAACAACTCATTAGAGGGTTAGTGGACAATAAAAATTAACATGTTCAGAGGTGACACAATCATTCTTAACACTTCTGGACATTGCATAAAGCTACTGGACATTAATGGATCAAAGAAATTCATCCAACATAGCAAAAGAGGCAATGCGAAATAAAAGACAGAATCTGTCAAAACAGAACAGTCCGTAAAGATGGATTTTATTAGGCCACCAGACTTGCTCAAATGAAAATGCTCAAATTGAATGAAAGTTGCGTACATATCTGAGGATCACTCACGTAAATTGGCATAATTTTCTGAGTTACCTACAGAGAATTAGACCCAGATTCGTGACAGCAAAGAAATCTGTTTCTGCGCAGTAATCCAAATCTAGTACTTACTTTACTATCAAAGACTTTACTTGGCACAACAAAACACAAAACTAAGATAAGGAGAGGTTGCTACAGTAGTAAACAACTTCCAAGACACAAATATAAAACAAAGTACTGTAGCAAAATAACACATGGGTTATCTCGCAAGAAGTTCTTTCTTTATAGCCGTTAAGATGGGCTCAGCAGTTTTAATGATGCACTCGCAAGAAATTGTATTCGGAGCAAACGAGAGCATCAAGAGACAAATTCAAAACACATTTAAGTCTAACATGCTTCCTATGAAGAGGAATCTTGTACGCAAACGAATTCATGAAGAACAAAGTGACAAGCATAAGAGGATAAAACATGAGTAACTTCAAGATTCTCAACATAAAGAGGGGAAACTTAATATTATTAAGATGCATATAACCATATTTCCCTCTCTCATAATAACTTTCAGTAGCATCATTGATGAAATCCACAATATACCCATCACTTAAAACATTCTTATCATGGTTCATATGCATAGAAGTATCATTAAATTTGGCATGAGAAGAGTTATTCTCATTAATAGTAATTGGAGCAGGATTATTATCAAGAATTTGAACATGGTAAACAAGTTGCATATTAAGGGAATTGTTTTTGGTAACCCAATCATGACTATGACAAGTTTCATAAGGATAGTTATAACCTATATCATAGCATTCTTTATAATAATCATCAAAGATCGGAGGCACAGTGTCATCATAAGAAATAGAATAGTTATCTTTCACAGTCGGTTTATCCGTGTCCATACCATCATTGTTATTAGAAGGAGATGTATCAAGAACATAATGACCAGTAGCAAAAGGATTTTCAAACACCTCTTCCCCGAGCTTAGAGCTTTCTATATCATTATGGGAGGAAGCATGGATAGCACCGACACTATGGCAATTATTATCATCATTTTCAGAATTAGTTTCCCGGAGATTTGTAATATCAAAAGTAGTGTGCTCATTCAAATCATGATCGCTAATGTATGTAAAGGGCATAGGAAGATCATCGTATTCAGATTCATTATCACAATAATCATTAGGAGCAACATACTTACGGTTACCTAGCGTTATCTCATTCACGCGGGGATACGCCGTTACCTCTTTCTTTTTATTCCCCTTATTCTTCTTCTTCTTTGTTCCCTTCTTCTTCTTCTCCTTCTCCTTTTTCTCGTTCCCTTCTTCAGGAGGGAGAGGCTTGAAGGGTGGCTTGTCCGCATAACCTGATTTACTTTCAGAAACAATAGAAGAAACTTGGGAGGATCCCTCCTTTTCATTAATTAGTTGAAAACACACAGCGGTCCTATC
Organism: Lolium rigidum; assembly: GCF_022539505.1. Classification (NCBI taxonomy): domain Eukaryota; kingdom Viridiplantae; phylum Streptophyta; class Magnoliopsida; order Poales; family Poaceae; genus Lolium; species Lolium rigidum. The sequence goes on along the minus strand of NC_061508.1, from coordinate 103,908,877 downwards.
ATATTTTGGCAAGGTGTCATCTTCTAAAATATTTTGTATGTAAGTATTTGTATGGCTATTATCAATGCAATAAGAAAAACACCCATGCAGGACATCATCAATATCAAGATCACTCATATGTAACAAAGAGATTTTTCTCGACAGTTCTTCACACCCCAAAAATAAAGTAAGTTCATCATGTCTGGTTAGGAGTAATTTCATCATCACAATACAAATTTGCAGCACTCATTGGGTTCAAATTATCATTGGAGGAGCATTGAAAACTAAAATGACCCACTTCATGGCAAACTTCACAAATAAAAGGATAGAGGGCACAAACTTTTTTACCAAGATCATCTAGAGCCCTAAACCACTTTCTAGTTTTTTCATTAGCATGATGGATACAATATTCATCTTTGATTTGATTAATTCCACAAGGTCTATGTATTCCACAAAAATTAACATGCTTATAGGAAATAACATTCTTAGGAGTTTGAGCATGCTCATTACAATAATTAACAACAATTTCATTCTTCATGCAAGCCTCTTTAAAAGGTTCATGATACTTATCAAAATTCTTTTTGGGCAATTCAAAATGAGAAGCAAAGGCTTTATAAAGATTTGCAGCAACTTGAGAGTCAAGACCATAAGTAGCACTCATATTTCGAAATTTATCGGTATCCATAAAAGTTTCAATGCATTCATAATCATAATTTATACCTGACTCTTTACCTTTGTCATTCTCCCAATCTTCAGCGTTCTCCTTAATCCGATCAAGAAGGTCCCTTTTAAACTCTTCTTTGTTGCGCGTGAATGATCCAGAACAAGTAGCATCCAGCAAAGTCTTATCCTGAAGAGAAAGTCTCGCATAGAAATTATCAATAACGATATTACCTGGAAGCTCATGATTGGGGCATTTGAGCATTAAAGACTTCAATCTCTCCCATGCTTGGGCAATACTCTCTCCATCATGAGGCCAGAAATTATATATTCGGTTTCGGTCTTTGTGAATTTCACTTGGAGGATAGAATTTAGAATAAAATAGATGCACAATATCCTTCCAATCAAGAGAATGCTCATCCTTCAGCAGTTTATACCAATGCGCCGCTTTACCAGACAACGACATAGAGAATAATTTCTTCTTCACTTCATCCATAGAGATACTCGCACACTTGAATAACCCGCATAATTCATGCAAAAACAGTAAATGATCTCCAGGATGCATAGTTCCATCCCCTTCATAGCGGTTATCCATAACACGTTCAATAATTTTCATAGGTATTTTATATGGAGTACTTTCAGTAGGTGCATTTAAAATATCACAAGCATCATTAGAGTTATCGCATATGGGAGATAAAGTATTATCGGAACAAATTTTCTCACTCGAAGATGGGAAGCTAAAAAGATCACAAAAACTAGCTTCCCCAAGCTTAGACTTCTCCATAGCATTAGCGAGTAATTGCATTCATACTAATAACATCGCTACTAGCATGCAAATGAGGTTCCATTGGTTTTTTAATGTTTGCACCAAACAATTCTAAATCAGGGAAAAGATTAAAAAGCTCACTAAATTTTTTGTTGTTTTCCATTATGCCTAACTAGTGTAAACAAGAAACAAAAAGATGCAATTGCAGGATCTAAAGGAAATAGCTTCGAGCACAAATACAATGGCGCCAGAAAAGTACTGTTACCTGGAACCGGAGTATGAGTGCCTTTTTACCTTTCCTCCCCGGCAACGGCGCCAGAAAAGTACTTGATGTCTACGGGAGCTTCTATTCTTGTAGACAGGTGTTGGGCCTCCAAGAGCAGAGGTTTGTAGAACAGCAGCAAGTTTCCCTTAAGTGGATACCCAAGGTTTATCGAACTCGGGGAGGAAGAGGTCAAAGATATCCCTCTCATGCAACCCCGCAACCACAAAGCAAGAAGTCTCTTGTGTCCCCAACACACCTAATAGGTGCACTAGTTCGGCAAAGAGATAGTGAAATACAGGTGGTATGAATAAGTAGTAGCAACGGCACCGAAGTGCTTTGCCCCGGAACGATGAAACAAGCGGTAGTAACGCAGCGGTAGTAACACAGCAGTAGTAACGCAATAGAAACGAGTAAACAAGCAGCGATAGCAGTATTTAGGAACAAGGCCTAGGGATTACACTTTCACTAGTGGACACTCTCAACATCGATCACATAACAGAATAGATAAATGCATACTCTACACCTTTGTTGGATGATGAACACATTGCGTAGGATTACATGAACCCTCAATGCCGGAGTTAACAAGCTCCACAATAATGCTCATGTTTTAGTAACCTTTAGTGTAAGATAGATCAACAGACTAAACCAAGTACTAGCATAGCATGCACACCGTAACCTTCATGCATATGTAGGAGGAATAGATCACATCAATACCATCATAATGATAATTAACTCCACAATCTACAAGAGATCATGATCATAGCCTACGACAAGAACCACACGGTGCACACACTAGTCACCTTTACACACGTGCGGGAGGAATAGAACTACTTTAATAACATCACTAGAGTAGCACATAGATGAATTGTGATACAAAACTCATATGAATCTCAATCATGTAAAGCAGCTCATGAGATCATTGTATTGAAGTACATGGAAGAGAGATGAACCACATAGCTACCGGTACATGCCCAGAGCCTCGATGGAGAACTACTCCCTCCTCATGGGAGCAGCAGCGGTGATGAAGATGGCGGTGGAGATGGCAGCGGTGTCGATGGAGAAGCCTTCCGGGGCACTTCCCCACTCCGGCAGGGTGCCGGAACGCAGTTCCGTCCCCGGATTGGAGTTTCGCGACGGTGGCGGCGCCCCGGAGTCTTTCTGGAGTTTCGTCAATTGGTATCGAAGTTTTAGGTCACGACGGCTTAAATAGGCGAAGAATCGGAGTCGGAGGGTCTCTGGGGGGCCCACACCCTAGGGGGGCGCCCCCCCCCCTTGGCCGCGCCGGGGTGTGGTGTGGGGCCCCCAGGGCTCCCCTCTGGTCCTTCCCGGGTGTTCTGGATGCTTCCGGTGAAAATAGGAACTTGGGCGTTGATTTCGTCCGATTCCGAGAATATTTCGTTACTAGGATTTCTGAAACCAAAAACAGCAGAAAACGAGAACTGGCACTTCGGCATCTTGTTAATAGGTTAGTTCCAGAAAATGCACGAATATGACATAAAGTGTGCATAAAACATGTAGATAACATCAATAATGTGGCATGGAACACAAGAAATTATCGATACGTTGGAGACGTATCAGGTACCTTGTCTAACCCTATAATTGTTGATGATGATTATTCTCTAGGGAAGGATAAGGATGGCAATATGTTTGCCAAGTTTGTTGGAACTCAAAGTGGTTTCAAGAAAAGAACCATTTGGGTTGCCAAGCCTATTGTGACTAACCTCTTAGGACCCAACTTGGTTGGGGACCAACAAGCTCAAACTTGATCAATAGGTACATTTGGAGGTCATTGGAGACTTGGCTACTTCATGAAGAATTAAGGGATCTTCATATATTATACTTTGACCAAGCCAAGTCGTATGGATCATTATCTATATCTTATATCCAATGTTCCTCCTTGCGGTAACTTATACTTCAACTCATCATATTTATTGTAAGTTACTTGCCCCTTTGCATGTTTTGTTTTGTACCAAATATTTGTGTGTATGTGTTGTGTCTTACTTACCTATCTTGTGTATTCAAGTATGTTTGTTTGACTCATCATATACTTGTGTATTGTTTTGGAGCCTAATGCATCTTGATGATATCTTATTTGGCTCTCTTTGAGTGATTAATGGAACATCCCATTTTGGGGGAGTGATATGCATTGTGCATCTCTCTTTCTTTAAAATGTGTGTATGTGGGTACCACCACTTAGAATTGATATTGCAAGATTATCTAGTCACTATGTGGTGTGTCATACTCATGAGAAATTCAAATTCTAATGTCCATTGATCATCTCTAGTCGAATTTTTGTTGCCTCTTGTTTTAGAAGAAATGACTTATCACATTATGGGGGAGTAATATGTTTTGTACATATCACAAGCCTAGAAAATGTGAACATATGAGGTTATGCCACTTAGAGTTGATGCTCTTAATTATCTTGTTCCTAGGTGGCATCGTTGCTCAAACAAGCTCCACTTCTATTAAAAAGCTTTCATTGGCTCATCTTATGGATTCTTGTTTGAGTAAGAAATTCTTGGTACGGTTTTTCCTCAAATACATATCTCTATATCTTATTTGGGACACCGTTTGCTTCAAGTTATTCTAATCATTGCCGTGCGTGATTGTTTGACTAGTTGAAGCTATCAAGAATCTTCATCCATGCATAGTTCTTAATTCTATATACTTATCCTATGCCTTTTATTGTGAGATTGATCCTTACTATCCTTGTTGATATACCAACGGAAGTTAATTCCAATATTCTCATTGTCTTTGACAATTGATAACATTGTATGTGATTGAACTTATGGATCATCTTCACCTTGGATTGTTTCTTATTGCCTTATTTTATTTCCAACAAATCCTTGTTGCTCCCATGTGTCTTCCTTGTTCCTTTGAAAAAATCTTTTGATAAATTCTCTTGATTCATATCAAGAATTTGTTTTGGAAGACAAACCTTTTCCTTATGGTACATTGTGCCATTGTGAAAAGTGTAGAGGGTTTGGGTTGTTTGTTCGAACCTTGCTCTTTTGGGAGTCTTTGCTATCTCATTTCTTCTTCTATGCTTTATTTGTTGAATGAGATAAATCTTTGAGCATGTTTGCTTTATTTTATCCTTTATGCTCAATGGTTTCTTCTTAGTTCATTTGTTGAACTTTGTTGAACAAATCTTTTGTGATTTGCGTCTTTGATATAATTTGGACAACAAATTTGTTTGGTCACACCTTTATACCTTTTTCAATTCATTTGGTGTTTTTTCCAAAGTATATTTCTCTTGGATCTTTAAAAGTCTTTGTGCGTGCTTATATGTAATTTAGTTATATGTATAGCATGCTTTCTCTCTTCGATCCATTATATAGGGTATACTCCATCAAATCCTAAACGGCTAAGATGTGCATGAAATTCAAATTTCATCTATAAATATGCACATATTTATATGGAGTGTGTCCTATGTATTGTGGTTAGTCTAACCATTTTGGACCCAATAAGTTTGGGGACCAAGATGTACTTGAATGTTGCTTTAGGTACATTGGAGATGCAATGGAAGCTTGTCTCATCTATAAGGAAGGTGTTGTCACCATATGAAAATTGGAGTGAAGCTAGGATGATCGATGAACTCTTATCTACTACATCATGCCATTGCTATCTCGGTAACAAGTATCTTATTCATGCATACTCATATAGCATCCAACCTCTTGTAGGTTGCATCTTGGCATGAAATTCTTTATTTCGAAAATATTGCGATTCTTGAAAATCCTTTTAAAGAAAACTTCTTATTGTACATTTGAGTAATTTGAGAAGATGCATATGATAGGAATATATATATATATATATCATATTTATGATTCACCTATCTCAAATATGCCCTCTAGCAATTTATTGCATATCAATTCCTCAAAGAGCTCTTATGTGCAATATTGATGAAATTGCGAAATAAATCCATATTTATGATACTTGTTGCCTTTCTCAAAAAATTCCAACTAGCTTTACTTCCCTTATTGTTGATTGTGATGTTTTTGAGATTTTATTAGTTGAAGCTCATTCATATACCACTAGTGAAAATTGGAGCCATAGGCTATATATGCTTTTTAAGCAAATATCCTTTGATATATTTTATGACTTCATCTTGGATATCTTGTCTTATCTATTTTATTAATCTCTTGTGTGTGCATGTTTCTTTATGGATCATCTTGTCCACTTTAGAAACTCATATACATGAGAGCGTTGATCCATCACCTTGATATCCTTGTTCTTTGCCAACCATCTCCTTATCCTTTTGATTTTAGTGTCGTTGGTAAAGAAGATTTACGAGTGCTTGGTTTATTTGTTTTTCTTCATGCACTCATATCTCGTAATTGTTGGACTCAAGTTGTTCTTGATAAGCATATTCTCTTTATCTTAGTTGTGTTCTAAATGATATATAGGGAGTGAGGATTCCATGTTTGTGCATATTGTATTCAAATGCAAACATTATAAATTGTGCACGAACCTTGGGGAGCTTTCTTACTTTATTTAGAGCACTATATCTCTCTTATCATGATATCTTTGTTTGTCCAATTGGATCTTTGATTGCTTGCTTTATTTGTTGAAGCTCACTTCACCATATTAACTTTATGTAATCTTTGATCCTCAATATAGTGTGACTTCCTTCAAGTATTCATCATTGGATATGTGCACTTGATTCCACTCAAATTATGAGAAGTGCACACTTTGGGGAGGAACTCACATTATATTGGCCTTCTAAATTTTTCACCCATTTTGACAATCGATGCCAATGGGGGAGAAGTTTAGAGGGTTTAAGGGAACGGTTTTATACTTAAGTTTGGTTTGTGCTTAAGTGTTTTGCCTCTCATGCGTTCCATATTTATATGTCATGCATGGTTGTATATATATATAGTGGAAACTATCCCAAAGGTTAATCTTGACAATATATGCAATGAATTCATGTTCATCACACGTGCATACATTGTGGGGGAGTTTTCTCTATATATATTGGTTCTCTCACATCCCTTGCATTTGTTGTAGTTGTGTGAGTAGAGCTGGTTTTGATATGGGCTAGCAGCTTTGTGTTACTTGACCATATCAAATACAACCTCTTGTATACAACTTATTCTCGGATAAGTTGCGTACTTGTTTCTAATATTCATTATATAAACCCTCTTATAGTGATTGTCATCAATTACCAAAATGGGGGAGATTGTAAGGGTACATTACCCCTATGTGTGGTTTTGGTAATTAATGACAACCCCTATGGACTAATGTTTTCATTGAGTTTATATGAAGGAATACTCCATAGGTACTACTTGTACTCCATGTGTTGGATTCAAGTATGGATGCCATGAAGATAAAGGTATACCTTGTGTATTGGCATCAAGATCATCGGTATGAAGATATATATATGTGATATGATCAAGAAGAAGAAATGAATATGGAGTTCTTATGTGGAACACAATATTAGCCATGCTCTATCTTAAGTGAGTATGAGAAGATACAAGGTTGAGTTGGGCAAGTTCAAGATGAGCATCTTGAGTGGATCACATGCTTGAAGCTTGTCGTCCATTTGGTGATAATGGACATGTGAAGATGTGCATCAATGGAGCTTTCCCATCATAGTGTATGGGGGAGCATTTGTGAGTCTTCACAAAGCAACATTGATCAAGTGAGGCATTCCGGCTTGTGTAGAGCTTGAAGAGTTATCATCAAGATCAAGCGGGATGCGCAAGGCTAAGGTATGACCTTGATAGGTTTTCCTTTTACCGGTCTCAAGGTGGTTGATGGGAGACCGGATTATAGGATAGATAGCCGCACTATTAAGAGGGGCTTTCGGTTGGGTAACTTGATCACATCGTCTTAGGGAGCTCAATCCTTTGCATACTTTGCATATCCTTATTGCTTCTTCGTTTTTCTATGTGTAAGGTTCTTGAGCTTGTTGCTAGCTTTACAACAAGCCCAAGTTCATCGAAAACGGAGTTCGCATGCATCTTCTATTGCGTTTTCGAGGTTGGGTGATTTTGTCGGTTATTCATGATATAAGGTTCTACCTTTTTATATTCATGATAAAATCCCCTCCTACAGATTCTTGTGTTTGCACTTTTCATATGATAGCATTTGTTCTTATCTCTCAAACAAAATTGGTTTCATTCAAATCGGAGTTCGGGAGCATTTGTTATTAAAGAAAAAGTAAAAGAAGAAAAAGAAAAGAAAAAGGGAAAAGAAAAGGGGAGGGGCCAGCCGGCCGACCGGCCCAGACACCGGCCCACCCGGTCCGCAACCGGGCGGGATCCCGTGGGCCTGGCGGCTTCCTTCGGCCCATGCGCCGGTTACCTACCGGGCCGCTCGGCTGCCACCCCGGCCCAGCCGGATGCCCCACCGGACCGCGCGCCCCTTGCCTATATGCCGCCGCCCCGCCCGGCCAGTGGGCCAGCCCGACCGGGCGCCCAGCTGGGCTGGTCAGCGCCATTTCCGGTCGGCCGGCCTGGCAGCCGGCTGGGGCACTTTTTGGGCCCGTTTTTCCTGCAGTTTTCTTGTCCTTTTCCCCCAACGGTTTTATTTGCTCCTAGCTATAAATAGACCTTTCTTCCACCTTGAGCTAGTTAGTTCTTCCCCTTTCTTCACCTCCATTGTTGCTCTTGGAAGAACTTGCTCTCCCCTTTGATTCCTCCCATAACTCTTGCTTATTCTTGAGGGATCTAAGAGAGGAGATCTAGATCTACCCTTCCACCAATCCATTTCTTCTCTAAGTGTCGAGGGTACTCCTCGCCAATGCCCTCCGATAGGGGCTTAGGGTTGATGGAATCCTGTAGGCTGACACGAGACATCGGTTCACAGACAAGCGGGGAGAGCGATTTACCCAGGTTCGGGGCCCTCGATGAGGTAAAACCCTTACGTCATGCCTGTCTGTTCTTTGATTATGAAGAAAATGGGTTACAATGGGGTGCCGAATAGTTCGGCTGAGATCTAGTCGAGATTGCTGTTGCTAGGGTTACCTAGCTCTAAGCTTTTTCCTGGCTAAGGTTGCTAAGATTGTTCGTATCCCTCGGCAGCCCCTCTCCTGGCCTTTATATAAGAGGCCAGGTCTCAAGGGTCCTAACCGAGGACGACTAGGTTTACAGTAGTTTAGGTCCAATCTTTCCTTGGTTGTTCGCTTCCTTGTCTTGCCCGTCAAGGAATCTTCTGATGCACCGACCTGGTGGCCCATCTCGCCTTCAGGTATCTTCATGGGCCTCCAATTTGTCAATACCAGATAGGGCAATACTGGTTACCCGAAGGGTAATGCCCAAGTCAGTAGCCCCCGAGTGTCTAGCTGAAGATAATTCGGGTAGAGACTAATGCATGTTTTCTCCTGACATTCTTCTCCTTCATTGCTCTTGTTCATCTTGATTATGCTTCATCTTCTTTTTATCGGGTGTGCGTCAGCGCTCCCGATGGGAGTAGCCCCCGAGTCTAGGTACGGATGCTTGCAATCCGTGCATAGACTCAAGTTGTACTACTCGAATACTTTCCTCTGCCGAGATCTTCATAAGTCATCCGATATATTTTCTTTATGCAAAGGATAATGAGTAACGTGCCCAACTGTTGTTTGGTTAACTGCCGATGGCAAAACATCGTTACCCTACACAGAATCAAGTCCCCGGGCATGATCCTGGAGTGAAAAAAACTTCTATCAGGTATGCATCACGAGCTCCCGATGGGAGTAATAGCCCCCGAGTGTCTGGGTGCGAGCGCTTTGCAACCGAGTGTTGACTCAAACCTTCTTCCTTCGACTGCTCATCCTGTCGAGTCTTCATTTTATCGGGTGCGCGTCAGCGCTCCCGATGGGAGTAGCCCCCGAGTCTAGGTACGGATGTCTGCATCCGGGCGTAGACTCAAATCCTTCATCCGATAACTCTTCTTTTTTCCTTCGAATGCTTCAAGTTTTTTTTATGACATCATCGTTGACGTGTAACTTCTGTGGCCTGATTGACAAGACTTGACCTGACGGGCCCACCCAAGCTCTGCGCAGGCAGTTTTTAGAGCTTGACCAATGCACGCGTGGTGATCGAGGCGCCTCCTCGATTTTCGCACGACGTGGGAATAATGGGCCGCCGGTTCCACTCCTTCTTCAAGCGCCACGTGTACAGTCAGATCTGCTCCACTCCCCACGACGCTTTGTGGAGTTATGGCCACGATTGGGCACAAATTCTTACGGGATAAATAGGGAGCCTCCTCTCTTTTTTATCTTTTACCCCGCTTACTGCTCATCTTTTTCCTCAAGCCTCCTTGTTCCTCCGCCTCTTCAGCAGAAGCTCCGCTCACCATGGGCAAGAAGAAGAGTGGCAGCACCTCGGAGGCGGTCAAAGTTAGCCGTGATTGGAGCGCCTCCGCCATTTCCAATCGCGATATCAACAAGCTTCGCGCCCTCGGCTTCATCTCCGCATCTGAGGAAGACATTCGTCTCCCAGGTTTAGTTACTCGCCCAAAGCCCCCGAAGGGTTTCACCGTTATGTTTCGTTGCTTTCTGTTTCGTGGTCTTTCTCTTCCGGCTCACGAGTTTCTTCGCTCCCTCCTTTTCTTCTATGGGATTCAGCTCGGCAGCTGACCCCAAATTCCATCCTTCACCTTTCCATATTTATCACCGTCCGCGAGGCCTTCCTCGGCATTGAGCCTCACCGGGGCCTTTGGAGGAAGATCTTTTATGTGAAGCGTCACAATGACGAGCAATGGCCCCCTGTCGTCGGTGGCGTCGGCTTCGTCGTCAGGAAGGAGGTCGACTACTTCGACTATCCGATGAAGGAATCCGTCCAAGGCTGGCGCAACAAGTGGTTCTACCTGCGAGATCCCGCTGTTTCTGGGCGGCGTTCAAATCTCCCTCCTTTTGACGATGTCTTGGTGGCTCACAAGAAGAAGTCTTGGAACAACGCCCTTTCTCCCGAAGAAAAGGCGACAGCCGACGATCTTTTCAAGCAAATTGTCACTTTGAAGAATTCAGGAGGCATGACGATGCGCGGTACTGAAGTAGTTTCAGTTTTCCTACAACGTCGAGTGCAGCCGCGCGATGTCTCGCCCTCACCAGCTCGTGGCTTTTCATCGGCAAAAACGACAAGTCGAGGGTCAACTCGCGCGACCTGTCGGCAGATGAACTCCAGAACGAAGTTCGTCGCCTGACATGCCTCAGCAGCAAGGACACCATTGTCTTGACATCGGCGCGCCCTCCTTATGATTTCAAACATCTTCCGTCCGAGGTAACCTTATCGTTCTTCGTTTACTGTCATTACTTCTTGTTTCTGTTTGTGCCTTACGTGTTTTCTATCCTTCCGCAGGTTCCCGCTGTCGCCCAATGCTATCCTCCCTCACCCGAGAGCGGAGTGGTATTAGAGGACGACGATGATGATTCTGAGGGAACCGAGGATGCTCAGCACGCCCTTGAGGACAGCGATGTCCAAGAGGAGGAAACTGCTGAAGATGACGCCTTCCTCAAGAGCAGACGTCGCAAGCAGGTACATGATGATCTTATCGCTTCGGCTGAATCAAGTTCTACAGGAGGAGATAATGATGCCGACGAAGCTGCTTCGCCTCCTCCTGCTAAGAAGGGTTCAACAAGTTTCTTCGTGGACGAAGATGATCTGGACCTGTGAGCATTTGTACTTTTTGTTACTTTTATTCCTTGTCACCTTGTATGCTAACTGCTCGCCGTACTTGAACAGCTCTGCCGATGACGATGACGATGTTCCTCTCGCAAAGAGGGCTAAACTGGCCTCTGAAAGAGTAGCATCGGCTAAGGAATCGAACCCTTCTCCTGCCAAGTCGAAACCTCCATCCCGAACGGGTGTAGGAAAGGTCCCATTATCGAGAGTTATCCCTTCTGATGATGCTCCCTCCCCGCCGGCTGGCCGCGATCACGTAAGTACTTAAACTGTCTGGCTTTGCTGAATCTCCATCACCTGACTCCTCTTGTTTTTTCCTGGCTGCAGCCGATTTACACTACGATCGATGCTCGTGGCGGATTTTGCTCGAACAATTTACTCGCCTAGAGGCCAAAAATGCCCAACTTCGGAAGGTTGTCGAGTCTTCGGCCGATCAAGCGATCGAAGCCAACGAGATCACCGCCGATGCCAAGAGTGAGAACGCCTTGTTGAAGGAGGAGGTAACGAGGCCGAAGCGTCGATAAAAGATGATCAAGATGCCGGGCGTGCAGCGGCGGCTGCAATTGATAAGAAGGAAGGTGTCCTCCGCGAATCCGTCAAGGATTTATCGGGTAGAAAATCCTTATGGTGTTCCGCTCCTTTCTTGATGCTTTCTCCATTGATTACCGATACATCTCTTTTCGGAGGCCGCCAATTTAACCGTCGGCCGACGTCATCGGCTTCGGGAGGATTCTACGGCCGACGCCTTGTCACTTGCTCGCTGAGTCAAATGTCCGGATCCTCGATTGCTGCGAAGTCCAAGGGAGCACTCGTCGAAGTTATACTCGATGATCTTCCCTAAGGCGAAGCTGGACAAGACTCTCGACGAGATGGCCGAAGCCTTCCTTGTCGATCCCTCTCGATCTGTAGAGGTATCGAAACGTCGCAGCCGCTTGATTGGTGCGGTTCTTACTTTCCGGTTGCTTATGGGCCACGAGATGGGGTCGGAATTGGAAGAGTTCTCTAAGGCGCTGCTCGTTGATGATGAAAATCATCTAGTCAACCTTGAGCCTTTCAAAAGATCGGCAATTACTTGCGCCAACCGGCTTCCGAGTTGGTGGATGAAGCACAAGCCGAGCCTCGCTCCCGAGTCAGCCCTCGGTTCAACGTCGGCTAATCCTTGAACTCGTTATTTGATTTGTTGTACATAATGTTTTCGTAACACTTTTTAAATTCGGCTCCGTTGCCAAACATCCTTTTGCCTCGTATGATGTGCACTCAATGCTCCCGATGGGAGTTTCTTTTTTATATTAATGCTTGGTCTGAAGTGAGGACGTGCTGCAGATTCCCTCATCTTCTTCCCGTGCCGAGCTCTTTCCGAATCCTTCGGGTAATGATGAATCAGGCCTTGTTCGTCAGTTACGTGACCAGGTGTCTAGTCTAAATAAAGACATTACTTCCCTTCGTGCGATGGTTGCCTTGGTGAAGAAGAAGGGAGAAATAGCGACTGCCATTGAACAATACGCTCTTGATGGTCTTCATGTTGCTGCCGAAAGTTTGAACTGTGAGTGTTAGCCTGCCTTCTGATTCTAGGTATAGCTTGAATGTTCTAACATTCGTTCCTTTTCCAGTCGTGGCTTCGGATGCAGCTGAAGAGGACAAGAAGATTCATGAAGAGGTTGAGGCGATGACCGACGTTGCGCACCCAACACATGGTTTATGGCTGCATCGTCCGAAGGCCGTCATCATGGCGAAGTTCAAGTACCGGGTGATGAAGGCACACTATTATTTTGACAAATACTACGCCCTTCTTACGATGGTTTGGCACACCTTGTTTCCTCTGGATCAGGCACCCGAAACTTTGTCTGGCTTATTCACCTGATTCAAGTCCCCTGAGAGGATTCGACAGTTGGTGCGGAAAGAGCTTCTGGCTGGTGCTGAGCTTGCCTTTGCTTCAATATTGGCGTGCCATCCAACTCTAGACTTGGGAACCGTAGCAAATACCGAAAGAGATTTAAGCCGATACTATGATGTTGCTAGAGGTCCCGCTTACACCGTCGTTTCTCGGATGGAATCATGCCTTGAAAAGGAACCGAAGGCCCATTGGGACCGGGGAACCCGATTATAATAACCTTGTATCTCGCATAAGATTGTTTCATCGCGTACGCTGCACGCTATGTTAGTTGGATTGATATTTTGTTGTCGAGTGCGGCTGAGTGATCAGTTCAACCTGCTTTCTCGACAACTTCGTTGAATTTTACGCAATGTTATTGCGAAGTCGATGTGTAGTTTATTCGAGAGTTTGGCTTCGTCACTCGGTGCACCGGTTTGAGCCTTATGTTGTGATAATGTAACCATCGACTGCAGCGCTCACGTATTTTTCGAGGCTTGGATTGGTTGTTTTTGGGTGTCATTAATATTAGCTCTCGCTGAGAGTATTTAATTAATGACACTGTGTAAGCATATTGCTTTTGGGCCTGAGCTCCCGATGGGAGTTATAGCCGATGGTAGGGGCTCCAAACGTTATGTTCGGATGTCGAAGCCCTGAAGCAAGAGAAAAGAGAGGCAATCTGATTAGATCTTTATTCATAATGTAAAAGCAACCTTATAGGCCGTTGACAGAACAATCGTGTCCTACGTATAGAACCGTCGCAATTGCGCGATGTTCCATGGATTCTCAACGTCTTTCCCTGAATCTGGATTTTTGAGCCGATAGGCTCCTCCTGGTATCACTTCGGTGATGATGTATGGTCCTTCCCATGGGGATTCTAGCTTCAAGGGTCTTTTTTGCTTCGGTCGTAGTACCATATCCCCAACATTGAAACTTCGATCGCGTATTCGTCGGCTGTGGTAGTTTCTCAACGCTTGCTGGTACACCGTTGTTCTTGCCAAGGCGATATCTCGTGCTTCGTCAAGGAGATCGACAGCATCTTGTAGTGCGATGTTGGAGGAGGACTCTGTGTATGCTATTACACGAGGCACTTCAAATCTGACGTCAGCTGGTAAGACTGCTTCGGCTCCATGCACCAAGAAGAATGGAGTATATTGAGTCGATCTGTTGGGTGTAGTACGCAAACTCCAGAGTACAGATGGTAACTCTTCGACCCAGGCTCCGGCTGCGCCTTTAAGGCGTTTCTTAAGGCCATCTCCTATTAAGCCATTGATCCTTTCCACCTGGCCGTTGGTCTGGGGATGAGAGACTGATGCAAATTTCAATTTAATTCCTCCATTATCACAAAATTTCCTGAACTCCTCGGAATCAAAATTGGAGCCGTTATCTGTGACGATGCTATGGGGCAAGTTATTCCTTTGAAAAATTGGACCGCTGTTTCAGCTTTTTGATTTCGCACAGGTACCGCCTCGATCCACTTAGTGAATTTGTCGACTGCTACCAACAAGTACGTGTGTCTTCCGGGTGATGATCTTGGCAGCGGCCCAACTTGATCTAGTCCCCATTGAGCGAAAGGCCATGCCAAGGGTATTGTCATTAGGTCCGTTGCAGGAGCGTGTGGTTTTGGTGAAAAACGTTGGCAGTGATCGCACTTCATGACTAGATCCCTAGCATCCGATGCTGCCGTTGGCCAGTAAAATCCTGCCCTGAAGGCTTTTGCCACAAGGGCCCTGCTCCCTGCGTGATGTCCGCAGGTTCCTTCGTGTATCTCGCGCAACAGTGCTTTTCCATCGTCAATGGCAATGCATCTTTGGAAGATCCCTGAAATGCTACGCTTGTAAAGCTCACCATTTATCACAGAGAAGGCCTTTGAACGTCTGATGATTCGCCTAGCTTCCACAGAGTCCTCTGGCAGCTCTTGCTTTGTTAGATACGCTAGGAATGGTTGGGTCCATAGCGGCTCGAGGAGGAGGACTTGTTCGGCAGGAGGAGTTGGGGATTCTTTAGCCGAAGGAGTTTGCTGTGAGCTTGCCTCTGATTCATCAGCCGATGACTTTGGAGGTGCCGACGTTTTTTCTTTTATCGATCGTTGAGTGATCACTTCGTAAAACACTCCGTCTGGGATGGGAGAGCATGTGGATCCGATATTCGCCAAAGTGTCGGCTTCCTCATTACCGGCTCTGCCGATGTGTTTGAGCTCGCATCCTTCGAATTTAGCTTCCATGTTCGATACAGCCACGCGATAGGCGATCATGTTATCGCTGATCGCGTCGCAAAGGTTCATCGACTCGCTGCACCACCAAGTTTGAGTCTCCGTAGATCTCCGGACGAGTAGCACCACACGCCTTTGCCATTTTCATTCCGTGCAACGGCGCTTCGTATTCCGCTTCATTGTTTGTCGGCAGAAAGAAATTCATGCGTAGTATGTACTTCATCTTATCTCCCTGCGGTGATATCAGCACCACTCCTCGCTCCTGCACCCGTGCTTCGTTTTGACCCGTCGAAGTACATTATCCATGATCCCGACATATCGAGTACTCGCCGGCGTCTGGGATTGGATCCAATCTGCCACGAAGTCTGGGAGGATTTGGGATTTTATCGCCGTTCGATTAATGTAAGTTATGTCGTGTGGTGCTAGTTCAATAGCCCATTGGGATACTCGACCCGTGGCTTCCGGATTGGTCATTATGCTCTTCAGGGGTGCTTCGCTTACGACTTTAATCGGGTGCTCCGTGAAGTAGTGCCGCAACTTGCGAGCCGACCGCCACACCGCATATGCTAGCTTCGGTGATGGGGATACCTCCGCCTTGCGGGAGTGAGCACTTCGCCGAGGTAATAAACGGGCCTCTCGCACACCGTGAACTCTCCTCGCTTCCTCTCGCTCGACGACTAGGACGCTATCGAAGACTTGTGCTTGTTGCGGCTATGTACATGAGCAACGTCTCCTTCTCGCGCGAGTCACGAGTGCTGGGGAGGTCGATAAGATTTTCTTCAAGTTGTCGAAGGATTCCTGTGCCTCCTTAGTCCACTCGAATTTTTCCGATTTCTTCATCAGGTTGTAGAAGGGCAAGGCTTTCTCCCCTAGTTTCGCAATGAACCTCGCTGAGTGCTCGCTAGCCGGCTCGCTAACCGTGCTGCACTTGGTGCGATTCTTTGGTGGCTCCATATCAAGAATAGCTTTGATCTTTAGGGGATTGGCTTCGATTCCTTCGGCTGATATGAAGTACCCAAGTACTTGTCCTCCCGGTACTCCGAAGAAGCATTTTTTGGGATTCAACTTGATTTTGTATCTCGTCCGCATTGTCGAAGGTTTCCCGTAAGTCATCGATGAGTGTGGCTGCGTGCTTTGTTTTCACCACGATGTCGTCGATGTAAACCTCAATATTTCTTCCAATCTGCTCCGCAAGGCAAGCTTGCATGCAGCGTTGGTAGGTGGCTCCTGCATTTTTCAGCCCGAAGGTCATGACGTTGTAACAAAAAACGCCGTGCGGGGTGATGAACGCGGTTAGCTCTTGGTCTTCCTTCTTCGACTTGATCCGATGGTAACCGAGTATGCATCGAGGAAAGAAAGACGGTCGCACCCGGCCGTGGAGTCGACTATCCGGTCTATTCGAGGTAATGGGAAATGATCTTTCGGGCAATGCTTGTTAAGGCCGGTGTAATCGATGCACATGCGGAGGGCGGTTGTGTCCTTCTTTGGCACCATGACGGGATTGGCCACCCATTCAGATTCCTTAAGCTCCCGAATAAATCCCGCCTTGCGGAGCCGATTAACTTCTTCTCCAATTGTTCCTCTCTTCGGTTCAGAGAATCGTCGCATTGATTGCTGTACCGGTTTGGCTGTTGGGTCAACATTTAGGGCGTGCTCAGCGAGTTCCCTGGGGATACCTGGCATATCGGATGGTTCCCATGCAAATATCTCCCAGCGCTCACGGAGGAACTCGATGAGCGCGCTTTCCTATGCGTCAGTAAGGTCAGCCGAAGTATTGACCGTCTTCTTTGGATCAGTAGGGTGCACCTGCAGTTTCTTGGTTTCCTTTGCAGTATCGAACTCATCGGATCTTGCGTTTCGATTGTCGGCTGGTGGCTGTGTGTGATCTGTAATGGCGTCGATCGCGTTGAGTTCTTCCTTGGCTCCAAATTTCGAGGCGATCTTCCGAAATTCCCTGTCGCAGTTGTCTGACCGAGCGAAGCTGCCGTGAACGGTTATTGGGGTCCCGTTGTTGCCTGGCATCTTTAGCTTCAGGTATGCATAATGAGGCACGACCATGAATTTGGCAAACGCAGGTCTGCCGAGGATGGCGTGGTACTGAGATTCCCAGTCGACTACCTCGAACTCAATCATTTCTTTCCTGAAATTGCTGGGCGTGCCGAAGACTACGTCCAATGATGTTTTACCCAGCGAGTAGGCGGGTCGAGTCGGTATAATGCCGTGGAACCCTGTGTCGGATTCTTTTAGCATGTCGACTGTTAAACCCATTGCCCTCATTGTGCCGGCGAATAACAGTGTTCAAGCCGCTTCCACCGTCCATAAATACTTTGCCCATATTGTATCCTCCAATCCGTGCTTCCGAACAAGGGCCGCGTGACCGGGCCTTGGGACGGCCTTCGGGTGATCCGCCCGCTGAAGGTGATGCTTCGATCCGACCAATCGATAAAATCCGGCGTATCAACCATGGCAACTTCGCGTATTTTACTTCTCGGGAGAACTTTTTGATTTCTCTTTTCGAAAAGCTGGTTTTGTGGATCATGTTGATCTGTCCACGCAATGCTTGGGAATGCCTCGACCGGTTCATATTCGTCTTTTTCCATTGGCTCGTATGGTTCACGGTACATATGGCTCGGCTAATGACCACGGGACCTCGCTTTCTCTTCTATTATGCGAACTCTTGATGTGGCTTCGGCTCTAAGATCGTCGCAGAACCGCCGAATCTCAAGGAAGTGTCGGCGGTTCCTCATCGAATGGCCGGACTTCTCCCGACCATCCTTAGGATCGAAATAAGAGTGGAGATAACACGGTGCTTCAAGTTGCTCTCGTAGCCGAGAGGTGTGGAGAACGGGTGCGTCCTTCGATTGATGACATGTCATAGCATCGAGAGTGGACTGCTGTTTGGCCTTCCTCTTCACGGTGCGAACTCCTTCGTCTCTTTCTTTGTCCAGCCGCGGCGTCGAGATTTTCCCGGTTGCTCTCTCGTGTGCTTCTGGGCGGAGCCTTTAGGGTTGCTGCCGATGGGATACCTTCCTGAGGCTCAGCCTTTGAGTGGGACGCGCCGGCCCCGGGGAGGCGGAGAAAACCTCCGGAGTCGACGACGAAGTGGACGCCACCGAAAACAGCTTCCGTGTTGCGAGACGATGCCATAAAATTCGGGTGAAGCTCTTCGCGGTGCGGCACAAATTCGAAGGATCCGCAGCGGATCGGGTCTCCTGACTTTGCTGGCGTCGGTGACTCGAGTAAGAACGCCGCGGACGTAACTGGTGCTGCCGATGACCTGTCTTGTGCCGACAGGCTTCCCACGAGACGGCGCCAATTGTCGAGGGTACTCCTCGCCAATGCCCTCCGATAGGGGCTTAGGGTTGATGGAATCCTGTAGGCCGACACGAGACATCGGTTCACGGACAAGCGGAGAGAGCGATTTACCCGAGTTCGGGGCCCTCGATGAGGTAAAACCCTTACGTCCCGCCTGTCTGTTCTTTGATTATGAAGACAATGGGTTACAATGGGGTGCCGAATAGTTCGAGCTGAGATCTAGTCGAGATTGCTGTTGCTAGGGTTACCTAGCTCTAAGCTTTTCCTGGCTAAGGTTGCTAAGATTGTTCGTGTCCCTCGGCAGCCCCTCTCCTGGCCTTTATATAGGAGGCCACGTCTCAAGGGTCCTAACCGAGGACGACTAGGTTTACAGTAGTTTAGGTCCAATCTTTCCTTGGTTGTTCGCTTCCTTGTCTTGCCCGTCAAGGAATCTTCTGATGCACCGACCTGGTGGCCCATCTCGCCTTCAGGTATCTTCATGGGCCTCCAATTTGTCAATACCAGATAGGGCAATACTGGTTACCCGAAGGGTAATGCCCACGTCACTAAGTGAGGGGAACTCTTGGGATCTAGATCTTGGAGTCTTTTGTTGACTTTCCCCATTGTTCTTCCTCTCCAATCTCATCCTAGCATTTGTTGTTTGGGTGGGATTTGAGAGTGAAGGATTTGAACACCTCTAGTGTTCTTGCTTTGCATCATTGCATAGTGTTGAGCTCTCCACCACGATTTGTTCGAGTGAGAGACCGTGAGCTTTTTACTCTTGGAGGGTGACCTCCTAGTTGGCTTGGTGGTTGGTGCTCCGGTGATCTCTTCAAGAAGATTGTGAAGAGGCCCGGACTTCTCCTTCGTGGAGCTTGTGAAGTGGTTGTGGAGCTTGCCATCTCCGAAGCGGAGGAAAAGCTAACCATAAGAAAAGGGCCATTATCCTTCGTGGGTGTGGTTCGGAGAATAGGGTGAGCCTTCGTGGCGCGGGGAATCCTTCGTGGACCTCCACCCCTCCAAACGTGACGTACCTTCTTGCAAAGGAAGGGAACACGGGAATACATCCTCGTCTCCGCGTGCCTCGGTTATTTCTATACCGGGCCCTCTTTCCTTGTGATAGCCATCGTGCTTGAAGTTCATATATCTTGCTATCACTTGTGCTACATATATCTTGTGCCTATCTTGCTTAGCTCTAGTTGTTATTGTTACACTTAGTTGAGCTTAGCATATCTAGGGTTTGTGCTTCTAAACTAAACGATAGTTTAATGCCGCATTCTTACAAGACAAATCCGCTAGAGTTTTTAATTGCCTATTCACCCCCCCTCTAGGCGACATCTCGATCTTTCAATCCGGTCAATTAAAAGGGATCGGAGGGAGTATCATTTTTTTCTTGCCATGAGGTGGCCACCATAAGAAAATTGTACAGTGCTATTTATTGTGAAGACCAGGCTAAGGGTACAACGGATTCCTACTTCTTTCCCTTCTTCCACAGCAACTACTTGCTTCCTCCATTCAAATACAATTGGGGGAAATTCCCAGGCTTTTCTAACAGCCCTATGGAATTGGTTTGATGATTGGAATAATTTGCGGATATTCATTCAAGAAGGATAAACAATCTAATCGGCACTTGGTAATTGTGGATTGCATTCTCGAGTCTAGTTTTTCATATCGATTCCCTCTTCCAAGTTGAAATAACTGGATTGCCAAAGCGCTCATCCGAAACTTGGGCTTGAGGGTGAGTAAGATATGGGAACTCGGATCTGGTATCTGCTTCATTCCAGCTTTTCCTTGCTATTCCGATTGGAATTCCGATCTCTTGGCAACAGGTTTCGCTTCTGCTGAGGACAAATTGAACAAGCTACTTCTCAAATCAAGTCCGAATTTGGGTAAAAAAGGTATTGACATGCCAACAAATTACAAATCCCAAAACGACCATTTTTTTTACCATGAACAGAAAATAGGTGAGGTGAATTTTCATCACCATCCAATAATACCTTGTGACAAGGGAAGACAATCATATCTCTCATTTCTCTTCTCAGCAAGAATGATTATTCCCATGTTACTTCACTAGGAGAAGTTATATCACCTAATTGTTTATTTTACATGTATATCAGGGTGTGGCCTTTCAGAGGCCGAGCTACATGTAGCTCTCTATTTTCAAACACTCAGAATTTAGATTTTTACGTTTAAAAAAATTATGAAATAAAAATCTAGAGATAGCCAATGATCTATGCTACAATGGTGTAAAATCTCAATACAAACTAATTTACATTCTATGCTACAATTGACAAAATCTCACAAATTGTATAGTCTTGAAATGTGCACTGTTCACTATAAATTTGTTAGAATTTGTTATTTTTGTGTCGCCTAGAATATGAAGCAGTTTGTAGATTTTACACCATTGTAGTATACATCATTGGCTATCTGTAGAATTTTGATTCTGATTTTTTGAATCTTTGAAACATGAAATTTTAGTGTTCGAAAATAAAGAGCTACATGTAGCTCGGCCTCGGTTTGAACTTTCCCATGTATATCACCTTATTGTAAGTGCCCAAAAGTAAATCCATCTTTTAAAAGGATAATTTAGCACAAAAGTGCCACTCATTGTGCATTATTAGCATTTGATGATCCTTGAGACGTAGTTGTTGGGCCCAACATCTTTGGGCCTACATGGCCACGCGCAGGGGCGTTCTTGGGCCTGTTGATTATTAGTGGCAGGCCAAGGTCTGGGGGAGGTGCTGTATACCGACCCGATCGGTGGATACCGGGTTGCCGCACAGCCTTTGGTAGGTATTGGGCCGGCCCAACGATTTTTTTTTTGCCTATTTTGAATTTTCGTTTTTTCCTGCTGTTTCTTTTTTTTTTTGTGTTTGTAAGTTTTGAATATTTTTAAATTCTGAACTTTTTTCAAACCTGATTTTTTCAAAATTTGAACATTTTTCAGATTTGAACAATTTTCAAAATGGAACAAATTTTAAATTTGAAATTTTTCTGAACATTTTTTAGGATGAACATTTTTTCAAAAATTCGATTTTTCAAAAATTTAAACATTTTCAAAAATGAACATATTTTAAATGTGAACATTTTTCGATTATGAACGTTTTTTGGATATGAACAATTTTAAGCTTTGAACAATTTTCGTTTTGAACACTTTTCAAAATTTGAATTTTTTTGAATTTTAACTATTTTTAAATTTGAACTTCTTCGGTTTTGAACAAAAATAAAAATAAACAGAAAAGAAAAATAAAAGGAAACAAAAAAGAAAATAGAAAAAAAGAAAAAATAAAAAAACAGAAAAAAACAGAAAAAGAAACAGAAACAGAAACAAAACAGAAAACGAAAAAATAAAGAAAAATAGTGAAACTGGGCCAGGCCCAATACCCGACCAGGGTGTGCGGTGCCTCGTAGGCACCGACCTGGTCGGTGTATAGGATTTCCGAAGGTCGGGAGCTCCTCGCCACCGACCTGGTCGGTGGGTGGAAGGCACCGCACACCCCCCACGATCCAGTAATTTAGTGGGCCGCGGCCCATTGCATCAGGTGAGTTTTTTTTTCCTTTTTCTTTCTTCTTTTCTGTTTTTTCTTTTCTGTTTATATTTTCGTTTTTTAAAATCTAACACTTTTAAAAACTTTTTTCGAGAAAAAGTTTTTCATAAAATTTGAACAGTTTTCTGAAATTAAAACAGTTTTTAAATTTGAACATTTTTTGGATTTGAATATTTTTCAAAATTCGAAATTTGAACAATTTTTTAACTCGAATAATTTTCAAAATTGAACGTTTTTTGAATATGAACAAATTTCGAATTTGAACGATTTTTCGATTTGAACGATTTTCATATTTGAACAATTTTCAAATTTTCAAATTTGAACGGTTTTCGAATTTGAACGGTTTTCAAATTTGAACAGTTTTCAAATTTCAACATTTTTTAATTTAAACATTTTCTCAATTTGAACAATTTTTAAAAATCAAAATTTTCGAATCTAAAAAAAACAAACAAAACTGAAAACAGAAAAAAGAAAAGAAAACAGAAAAAAGAAACCAGAAAAGATAAAAAAGAAAAAAGAAAAAACGAGGCTAAACAGCCACAAATGGGCCTGGCCCATACCCGACCAGGGGGTGTGCGGTGGCCGGTAGCCACCGACCTGGTCGGTGTATAGGTTTTGCCCACCTGGCTCCACACGGCCATTGTTATGAAAGGGCCCAGGTTAATGGGCCACCCTCCATGGAAAGAGACAGGAAAAACTACGCAAAGTGACAAGTTTAGCGTTCTTCTGCAAGGTCAGCTCGCTTCGTGAGTCTCGAGTCTTGACTGCTTCTTCATCCGCCAAGAAGGGAGAATCGCCGGAGCCGAACGCCAGCTGCGAGTTCTCCGACCGCCGACAGCAGGCGGTACGTGAGTAAGGTCCTCATCTCCATCTTATTCTTCACTTCTTACCCCCAATTCTTCCTACTGGCCGGATGTGAAACATACATGAACTTCCAGAGGTCAGATCCAACCGGACTCGCACCTCTTGGTAGGCAAATCTTGGTAAGAAATCGATAGATTGATGTATATCACCGTCCCCTTGTATAATTACAGATAATTGATCAGTAATTTTTGCGATTCCACCATGTCCGTCCCCTTGTATGCGCCAGTAGAATAAACAACCATGTAGTTTTGTTGTAAAGAACCATGATCTGGTAGTTTTTTGGCGTCCTGTGATACTACACGATCCCAAGGTTCACACCCGTTGATGTGGCGACTTGTGTAGGTAGTTGAAGAGATCAAGTGACACTTTGGATTTTATCTGTGCAGGAAGGTTTGTGCTATCGGTTATTGCTCTTTGCCAATATTACCATGGAGGGGCTGAGTTGGAGAAGGGTGTGTGTCTTGGTCCTCTGCATCATACCGTTCTTCCGCTCGGCTGCGGGTATCCGCTTTGTTATTGATAGGGAGGAATGTTTCTCGCATAACGTGGATTACGAGGGGGATACTCTCCATGTATCCTTCGTGGTGATCAAGGCTGACACTCCGTGGCATTATAGCGAGGACGGGGTGGACCTCGTGGTAAGGCCTTGATCCCCTTTTCATATATGTATTATCTCACAAGAATAAGAATTGTGCAATGAGCATGTACAGTACTATACTAGCTTGAAGTGCTGCTATATTGCCCCCTCTGATTTTGCATTTTTATTTGTGTGATGCAAAGTCTGCATTTACTGTCACAAAAAATGTAGCAGCATATCAAAGACTATACTAAGAATATGATATATTGGTATTTTAAAGTATTCAACTAATGTTTTTTAATTTAAATACATATTTTTGTAGTGCTGAGATCCCATAAGTTGTCGATTTTTGTATATATTGACTCATTGTTAACAGCCATTATCAAAACTAGATAATTCCCAATGCGTTGCTGCTGAAAGTGTAGCTTTTATAAAATTATACTGAACAACAAACTTGGTTGAAAGGGAATTGTAGTCATCGCCCCGATAACACAAATTTAAAGTTCCATCGAATAGTTGTAAATCAATATGTATTATTTCAGAAGTAAGATACACATTAATGTTGGTACAGAGTGAGAAAGGGCGCCATTAGAACACTAACAACATTGGAAATTGTCCGAGGTGCTTAATGTAGTGCTCTTGGCATACATCAGTCTTCAATTTACATGAATAGAAGATTGGCCACTGTCGTGTGATAAATGCATAGTATAAGACCTTTAAAATATATGATAATCATCCCACGGAAACATTGGATACCAATACTCGCCAATATAGCATTTTTTACCGTCAATGCCATTATTACCATAGACAAACAAAATGAACGGAACATGAGCTGACCTTCATACTGTGGCCGTGATAGTTTTATTCGAGAGAAGGGCTTCTTCTAGGAATATACATCGCAAGTAGAAATATACTAAAACTTGGGCTGGTAGCTTAGACAGGAAAAACGGGCCACGTGTACGAAGGAAAATGCGAGAGAAAGCGAGACTATAGGCTGTGACTGCCTGGCGAGCGTACGCACGGAAAAGGCAGGAAATTATGACATGAGAGGCATCTATTTAGGTATAGAAATTGTATTTTGCTGGTAACTAACTTAACTTTATTTGTAATTTGGTATGTTGTCTGCACTGAGATTTGTTTACTTCACGGTGCGCTTGCTTTCTTTTGCTACGATCTTTTACTTCTCCAGCTACTGCTATTTTACGTGGAATTATGTTCCTGCCGTGGTAGTTTTATTCGAGTAGAGGAACACTTTGAACCTGATTTAATAGTTCTTCTTGAAACACTTGATGATTTTTGTGAGCGTCTTCCTATATAAGGCTGCTTTCTGGAAAAATGAAATGCCTTGCTATGACATTTCCTCCTTGTTTGCCTATTTATGCAACCACATCAATCTTCTTATGGTCATTAATTCATTAAGTATTTGTAAAACTTAGCTCGACTGTGAAGTGAACTAGACCACATTGCACATTTCATTATCGATGTACTCGTGAAGTTATTGTATGCCATACAGTTAAGTTTTTGCTCAATCTTGACTAATGACAGGTTAAAGATTCTAGTGGAGCTCAAGTCCGAGATTCTCGTGACAAGACTAGTGATAAGTTTGATTTCATAGTTCAGAAGAGAGGTGTCCACCGCTTCTGCTTCACCAATAAATCCCCATACCATGAAACCATAGACTTTGACGTGCATGTTGGCCACTATTCATATTTCGATCAACATGCCAAAGATGGTAAGAACTTCTGAAGCTTTCCTAATATAATTTATGTGAATCAAAACATATCATCATCCTTGTCTTTCGTGGACTTGATGTAGAACATTTTGCACCTTTGTTCGAACAAATTGCAAAGTTGGATGAAGCACTTTACAACATTCAGTTCGAGCAGCACTGGCTAGAGGCCCAAACCGACCGGCAAGCAATTTGTAAGTCTCTCCTCTGTTAGCATCTGTCTAGAAATACACTCTGGTGATTTTGCTGACATTACGAGCATTTACTGCCTGTGGCATATACAGCTTGTTAAGGATGCACCATGCAAAGCACTAAATGTTTACTTGAGTGATATGATACAGTCTTTGGTGGTTCTTGTTTGTCTATGGCAAGGTTAACTTACACTAGCAATATACAAGGTGGACTATAGTACGAAAGAAATTTAGGATTGCTGGTGTTTGCCATCATATAATCCAATATCTTTGTGTTAAGTTAGGTTCCATCACATTACCAGCTAACGGTTCATTTCCTGCTGTGTTGTGCTGCAGTGAACGAGAACATGAGCAGGAGGGCCATCCACAAGGCGCTCTTCGAGTCAGCCGCGCTTATCGCGGCCAGCGTCATCCAGGTCTACCTGCTACGCCGACTCTTTGAGCGCAAGCTGGGGTCATCTAGGGTCTGATGCCCCGTTAGAAAAGGCGCTTCATCGACATCCCTGCTAAACTGTAATACTGAACCGCCTGCCGTTACCTGTTTGTGGATTCCTGTTACATATATAATCCCTTTCGACTCCATATATAGATGAGTTCTCTGAAAATTACACTGAACAGTTCCATGTACTAGTGTCATCCATTTTCCTCAATACTTTCAGTTTTTTTTTTTTGTTATCACCAGTTTTTTCTGATAAAAGAGGAATCGCAGGCCTTCCGGCATCTGCGGATGCACAGAACCTTAGTAATAATATTAATAGAAAGTTGCCTCACAGCCACTGATGCTACGGGTAGAAGATTCCTGGTCTTGCAGTAGCGAGGCAATGCTTCCTGGAAATCTAGGCGTAAACGGCGTGGCTTCCCTTTGTGAAGAATGAGTCGGAGGTGGATGGGTCTCGCTGTCGCAGTGGACGCAAGAGGAAGACGAATTGAAGAGGAATCGCCGCCCACCAGAGCTGTCGCTCCCTTAAACGAAAGTACGAATGGATGGTACCACCTGCGCCACTAATTGAGCTGAGCACCCAACCAACAGAGACGCCAGCTGAGATCAGTTCCAGGTCGATCCCAAGACGCCAACTGCGGAAACAGAGATTTCTCACGTGATATCTCCCAGGTCCCCAGTGATTTCACTCTCGATCTCTTCAGATCACCAGAACCTGAAACCACCGTGAAAAAGGAATTACTAAAAGAGAAGCTGAAATCGTGTGCGCCAGTCTCTTGGTCATCGCTGTCGCAGGTGTACCTAGGTCCAAGATTTAGAGGAGAGATGTTAAGGAGATTTGACATTTGTGTATTCAGCGAAATGCTGCTTAACTGTGCTCCTAGCATGAGCACTGATTTGGTGTGAAAGCAATGGTGAATGGCCCTCCCCCGGCCGTGTAAATGCGGTGCCGCTGTTGGGTGCGTGTGTGAGCATCTAGAGCTGCCAGATGCACGCAATGAATTCTGGAAAACGGCAGCAGCAGCGGCAGATGGGGCGTAGTATACCAGTAGCAGCACGACGGTACATATGCAAGGTACGTGTACACACACAGATGTAGTAACTGGTTGTTATTAGTAGTAACTAGTAGTCTTCTAGAGCTAGACCAGCACATGGAGTGCTCAGCTTCTACTACGACTCAGTCTCCCACGTAACTCAGGACAACCTGCACGCTGCACGTACAGCTCTAAATGCTTTGGCCAGACCAAGACGAGCCAGCGAACCATCGATCGGTGTCAATGACATTCTTGGCGCACAGCTAGCTAGGAGTGTAAATAGTACGGATAATTTTTATTCTAAATTTACATTCGTATACATTCATTTTTATACATTTACAACGTCTTTAGATACCTGTATGCATTTTTCCTGTCTTTTAGAGCATTTCCACGTGTCCTCCAAACCGTCCCCCAAACGGCGCCGGATTGATTGTGTGGGGGATGTGTTTAATTCGTGCCGAGTTTGGGGAACGTCGGCTCCCCAGTCGCGTCCCCCAAACACCGTCCCCAAATAAATATTTAGTGCACGAAAATAAAGGTTTCCATTCAAATTTGATTATATATTACAAAGTTTGAATGAAAATGGCTAGATTTCATGTAAACCCTAGCCTACGGACCGCCCGGCGGTGCGTTCGACGGTCTTGCCCCGTCATCGCCTCCCCTCCGTTGCAGCTCGCCGCCTCTCCATGCGTAGGGCGGTGGCCAGACGCCGCTGCTCCAGCAGCGCGTCGTCGCCTGCCCTCCCCTGCTGCGTCGTATGGAGGGAAAGCTCGACGGCGCGGTGAATCTGCGCCTCTTCGCGGGCACGGGAGGCATCCTGGAGCTTCTTCTCCGACTCGAAGGACTCGACGAGCGCGCGCTGCTGATCGGCCGTCTCGTCTGGGTGCGGCCTGTCATCGTCGGACCACTCAGAGTCGTGCCTCCTGCTCCGTCTCCTCCTCCTCCGCCTCGGCCTCCGTCTCCTCCTCCCCCGCCTCGGCCTTCGTCTCCTCCTCCCCCGCCTCGGCCTCCGTCTCCTCCTCCTCCGCCTCGGCCTCCGTCTCCTCCTCCCCCGCCTCGGCCTTCGTCTCCTCCTCCCCCGCCTCGGCCTCCGTCTCCTCCTCCCCCGCCTCGGCCTCCGTCTCCTCCACCTCCTCCATTCGCGCCTCCAAGCGCGCCACCAACGCGTTGGCCTCTGCCGCCAACGCATCCGCCCGCCTCCCCCAGGCCGCATCCGTTGCCGCCTGCGCCGCCTCCCGCTGCTGACGCTCCTCCGCCGCCAGCTGCTGCGAGCGCTCGATCGACTCCCGCCGCCGGCGCTCGATCGCCTCCCATCGTTCACGGTACTGCGTCTCCCGCTCCTCGCGCTGGCGACGGCGCTCATCAGCCCAGCGCTGGCCAATCTCCTCCGTCCGGCGCCGCCGCGCCTCTTCTGCCGTGGCGGCGTCGAATGACGCAATGGTGTCCGCCAGCGCCTCCTCCTCCCACGCCGCGTTCTCGTCAGCTGCGGGGTCTCCCGCCGCCGCCGCCGCCTCACGCTGCTGACGGTCCCGCTGCTCAGCACCGATGCGTGGAGGCTGTGCAGCACCGACGAGACGTCTCGCGTGCCCCTCCATCGCTATTAAGGCAAAGCTGCGACGCTTCGGTTGTGTGTCACTGTGCGCGAATAACTTCCGCCGCGAGGTAGGCGACGGTTATGTCCAAACTTGAATGTGTCGCTGACGCGTCGGCCCCGCCACTCCCCGCCTCGCTTTTCGTTGTGTCCGGCGTGCCCGGAGCGTCCCCTGTGTAGCGGGGACGGCCTCGGGGCGCCGGACACCGTATCGGACCGCGCCGGACAAAAAACGTGTTTGGGGGACGCGGCTGGATACGATTTTTTATCCGGCGCACCTCAAATTGCTTTGGAAGACGGTTTGGAGGACGCGACTGGAGATGCTCTTAGGTTTTGGTTCGGTGGATGATGCACGAGAAAAACGTGAACTGGGCCTATTTCTGCCTTTCCTTTGGTTCCTAACAAAATATTATGTTGCACTCTCGGCCTAACATTTGTATACCCCCATTATGCACGAACTCGGCTGTACGTAGAGGTAAACTAAGGTGTTTGGTTTTATGTGCAAACCTAGAACATAGTTACCTTGTTTGAAAATGATAACGTTACCACCACCAATGTACCCATTACAAAAGCACAAACAATACAGAGAACGGTAAGCACACTTAGGTTGATATGAGCATAATTACTAAATAGGTTAACACATGTCTTACAATCAGTGGTTTACACCAACACCCTTTGGTCGAAAGCTATCATGTTCCAGCACATACAAGCAACTAGAACATCAAGGTCGAACCTCTGATCAAAAGCCATATAGAAGTCTTATCACCATCAGTTCAAAATATATAACTACTATTAAATATATAAACAACATGTAGACAAACACATACTCCCTCCGTTCTGAAATAGTCTACATTTTAGCCCCAAAATTTGTTCTGAAATACTCTACATTCTAGCTTTTAGTCAACAACAACACTGAAAACGAGGTGGTTTTACTCTCTTTATTGGATGTTGTTATTTTCAATGTAGCTTGGATTGGTTGTTCAAATCTCTAAGTAGTACTAATAAGTGCACTACTAATTTGTCTCATTTTTTCTAGAATGTAGACTAAATCAGAACGGAGGGAGTATATGAAACATGAGCGGCCGCGATCTAGCCACTGTCAGGGCAGGTGTATATCCTGGCGGTGGAGTTGATCACCCTGTAGATGGTCATCTTCATCCCCAGCACCATTTGGCCGCCATAATAGGTCACCGAACCCACATGTCGGAGAAGCCACTACTAGGTAAAGGGCTATAGATGGATGATTTACCTATGGTGCACCGAATTTTTGGTGCGCCGCTGCTATTACCCATGGCGCACCAAAAAAAGTATGATCCATTAGTATGCCCTTACCCATGACCCACCAAATAATCTCATGCGCCACGGGAAAGTTGGTAAAGGGGTGCCTGGTGCGCGCCCACATAGTAGTGGCACACACAAATATGATAGGATACGTCTAACCTAATACCCTTGGCGCACCATATTTCTGCGCGACACTGGTACTTATGGTCTCAGGTGTGAAATTTGTACCACAAATACCAGTGGAGCACCATGGGTATGCACGCCCACATAGTACTGGCACACACAAATATGATGGGATGTGTCTAACCTAATACCCTTGGCGCACCATATTTCTGTGTGCCACTGGTACTTATGGTCCCGGGTGTGAAATTTGTACCACAAATACCCGTGGAGCATCACGGGTATGCGTGGGCAGATTATGGTCCCCCTTGGTCGCCTTTTTAGTTTTAGAAAATATAAAATGAAAATGATAAAAACTTCAAATTTTGAAATCTATTGAGATGTAGTTATGTTACCCAATCTAGTTGTGAGGAAAAATAATAAATATGAATTTTGACACAGTTTGCAAAAAGACGTTATATATTGGTAAAACGGCTTTAGTTTTTTGCATATGTCGTCGGATGGAAAAGTTTTTTATATGAAAAAGCATCTACAAATAAAGTTACATCAGAATTTAACAGCCTACGGCCGTTACCGACTTTTTTAGATTCCTTAAATTCAAAAGGGAAATATAGTTTTAGGAAATGTTAGATGTGACTGCATTTTTTCAAAAGAGGAAAACTTACCTGTGGCGCATAAATATGTGCGCCACTAGTAGTTTCGAAATGGCGACCTACCCCTGCTCTACTGCCCTCACCTTATCTCTCTCACTCTGTCTCTCATCCCTCTTCCCCCTCGTGGTGCCTTGACGCCCAATAACAATGTCACCACTTTACCACAACATCAAGACCTGGGGTTACACATATTAGGCCCGAACCCGACCCAAACTGCCAAAAGCCAAACCCGGCCCAAACTAGGCTTAAATTGTGTTTTCTGCAAGCTCGAGCCCGGCCCAGCCTGATGTTCGGGCTCCAAAATCAGGCCGAACCCGGCCCGACGTGCAAGTCCAACCCGGCCTGGCCCGAAATTTCGAGCCGGGCCGGGCTGCCCATGCCCAGCTGTAGTGGGGATCATTGCGGTTATCAAGCGCTCGGCATTGATTATTGTCTCGCAAGGTTGTTTCAGACATGTCAACATATATCTGAAGCCATAGGGTCACACACTTAAGGTTTAGCTTCATTTAGAATACTCACTTAAGGTTTAGCTTCATTTAGAATACTCAGATTGAATATAAAGAAGAAAATGGTTCCGATTGTTGTTTAGAAAGTATCAGAATACTCCGGAAGTGTTCGACATGTGTTCGTGAGTGCTACGAAATGGTTTCAGACATTTATGGAAGGTACCCGAAGGATCTAGGATATTTGCAGAAGGTTTTATAAGAGTTCGGGCATTTAGGAAAAGTCGGAAGGGTCTCGAAGGGGATGGCTCGGAGGGGCACCATCTGCCTTGGCTGCATGGACTCGCAAAGAGGAGGGGAGATTCCAAGGGGTGGACAATCCTCCCTAGTCGGTTTTGAGAGGGAGGAGTCCAGGTGGACTCCGAATCCCCCTCCCCCACCAAGTCGGTTGGGAGACAGGAGTCCACCAAGTGGACTCCCCCCTAGGCCAACCGACACCCTTTAAATAGCGAGGGAGATGGGGCACACATCAAGCCCCGCGATGCTCACCCCAAACCTTAGCTTTCCACCGCCTCCTCCACCCTTCGCCCTCAGTCATCACCACCACCGTGTCACCCCTCCCCTTGACGGCGCCATAGCTGATGTCACCAAGAGATTTCCACGGGTGACTTCTTCTCCTTGTTTTTTTCTCGGAGCGCTGGGAGATTTCTACCACCGCCTAGATCCAATCTAGTCGGTGCTTGCGGAAGCACTGTCACGTGTGCTTTATCACACTTCGACACGGTATTACTGATCTCGTACGTCTCGATGATGTGGAGGTGTTTCGTGTGCGACACTTGTTTGTGGGAGCAGCTCGCGGTTCGAAAGATAATACATCTCCTCGTGACTACACGGGTCTAGTTGCGGGGATCGACTTGCGTCTTCATCAACCTAGTCATCGATAACTTCTGCTAGTTTGATCTACGAGGGTGTGGCCCGTTACCTACCCTCTCGTGATCTTGGTTTATGCATACAAAACTTGTTTTCTATACGTGTTCGCCAACACGCCCCACCTCCCCCATCCATTGTCGGCACATCGCCGGTCATGACCAGCGAGAACGCCGCCACTAGTTTTCGGAGGCAGCTCGGAAGCAATGACAACAAGCTACAAAACGCCGAATTGCCAAACCTATAGCTAAACCTCCTGATCCATCCTCTAGCCGGCCGGCAGCGCCGCCAGAGAGAAAGAAGATAAGGGGCGGTGTTGGATCTGGTGAGTCGACTCTCAACAAGGCAGTGGGAGGAGACGAGGTTAAAATCCGTGATCAGGAAGCCCATAGTGAACTTCAAAATGATTTGGTCGACCATATTGTGGAATCTCGTAGGAAACCACTAGTCCTCTCCGTTCATTTTATTTGAAGCCCTTCAAATGCGTGAACTATTGATGAAAAATATTTATATTCGATTGCCAACTATGTTGTCAAAATTATTGTGTAAGCTATTTGGCAATGTGAAGTACTTTATTTGTGTGCCAATGGCCGACCGAAGTAGCTGAAATAGGAAAGAGAAAATAAAAAAGCGAACCCCGAAAAAATGGGCGTGCCTATTATGGGTCGTGCCGTTGGGTGCAATGTATCAGATAGCTTTCTCGCATGTTCATGTATGGACCAAAACCGACACCCGTTTTGGGTTGGCTTGTTGAAGTTGCCGTTATCTACTTGTGCTAGCGCCGAATGAAGTCTTTGGAGTTTGGACCTGATCCGGGCGCATTCGTAGCGGCTACTACGGTGCGGCTACGTACGGGTAGGAGCGCGATCGGTCTGAAACTCTCAACCGTTCTAGCGGAATGGCTCCCGAAGCCATGACGCAGTACGAGAGGCCAGCGCGATGCGGCACGGCACGGCGAACGCCGGGGATCGGTGGCGTGCGTCAGGCCGTCACCCGAACCGGCACACACCCACCCATACATTCAAGGCAGATTCGACGGAGTTCCCAACGGACCACTCGCCGTGCTGCACCTTCAATAATGTTGGCATGCTCTTGTGTTCCCCGGCTCCTCACCAGCAGCCGATAAATCATCCATGCTTTTTTCTTTGGCAAACAATCATTCCTTGCTGGTAAGGATATGTTCTGCGATAATTATTATATTATTACTTCCTTCGTTCACAAAAAGATGCTTAAATTTTGTCTAAATTTCGATGTATCTATACACTAAAAAATGTTTAGATATATTCAGTTTTAGACCTAGTTTTGATACCTACTTATGGTCAGGGGTAGTACTTCTTTAGAAAACCAAATCTAATACTGCCTTAAAAACTCAATCTAAGCAAAGTTTGACCAAATTTTTGGAAAAAATGTTAACAAATACTCTCCATTTTTCTAGATATAAGGTGTATAGTTTTTGGCATAAAAATTAAGAAACAGATGCGGTGGGAAAATTACACAATGTTTTAGCAGGATTGATCCTGGACAATTGACATGAGAAAATAGAGAAGTTTTTGAAAGATAAGGAAACACAATCAAATCCCTAAAAAATGTCCACATAGGTTGCCCAACACCGTATCTTATGTTTTGGAGACATTTCTCAAAAAAACTATACACCGTATATCTAGAAACGGAGGGAGTATGATATTTTCTAGATATCTTATGAAAACAGATGTCATGATGTATCTAATAATACTTATTTTGTATTTTACATGTTAATAGTTTTGCGCAAAAACTTGGTCAAATTTTTGATAGTTTGCTCTTTAAAATAATAATATAAGATTTACTCATTGAAATGGAGGTAGTACTTTATTTGTTTCCAAGTTTTCTAACATTTTTTCCTAAATCTCACTTTCTAGTTACTTGAGTCAATGTTGAATCTCCATCTTGTTCCTAAAGATTCGATTTTGCTAACCCTAAGTCGTCTTATTGTTGGTCGACTTCTGAATTGCTGGACTTCAATTATCGTGTGATTTTTTTTGAAGCAACTATCACGTGAGTTGCACATGGTTTGTAACTGATGTTTTCTTTAAAACTGAGATTTTTCATGTGTATATTGGATTGCAATTGAGATTTTTCGGTCGCGACTAAGATATCTCTAGTCGCCAATTGGTTGCAGCGGTTTGACGTGAGTTGCATCTAGATTGTAAACCAGGCTTCGATAAGGTCATCTAAGTGAGATTTAATTAAATCTAAACGTACTGTGATTGCCCTAAAGATTTTAGGTCTCAGCTCTACGCAAAACCTTGGCAGGAGGGTTGTTTACATTTTGTAAGAACATACTCCATCTCCATGCAAAGCTTTTTTTTTTGGAGAAACATAGTACAAACGTAGACGCTCATATACAGGCGCATACACTCATCCCTATGAACGCATGCACACACACCCTACGGATTGAGATCTCAGTCCACACCCTACACCCCTATGAGCATCTCCGAAAGACTGAGCCGGTGGATTGGATCTTAAAATTGACGAAGTCACCATATGCGCCTCGCTGTCGACGGAAACGTCGCCTCACACTGAATGAATATTTCGCCTTTACTACACAGATGTCAAATCTGAGATTTGAACTCTGGTGGGCTAGGGTACAACCACCCTCCTAACCACCCAACATCAGGTTGGTTCTCTCATGCAAAGCTTTCTGGATCGTTACAAAACGAATTCGAAATATCTAGTTTTCAGCATGAGATCGAAGCAACGATGAAAAGTAGCCGAAGCAAATTAACCGGGACACGCAGTGCGTACCATCATCACAGGAACTGTCCTGACGAGCCCCTGCCGCCTGCCGCTCCCGTCTTGAATGCAAACACATCCAACTCTCACCGCCCCACTTGAATGCCCTCTCATCGCGACCTCTCCTCCTATCATGGCCATCTATAACTATAAACGACGGCCGGTCACTCCTTCTCATCCTCTCAGATTCGACAAGCTCAACTTCTGCAAGAGATCAACGCTGAGCTAAAGTTCAGAGCCAAACACAACAGGAAACTCAACCAGCACCCGGCCGGCGAGCTATGGCGCGGCGGTGGCAGCTGGCGGCGGTGCTTTTCCTGGCCGTGTCGACGGCGACGACGTCCATGGCGCAGGACGCGCTGCAGACCAAGTGCCAGGACGACTTGTCGAAGCTGTCGGACTGCATGGACTACGCGACGGGGCACGAGGACTCGCCGTCGGCCAAGTGCTGCGACGACACGTCGGAGACGCAGAAGGAGCGCCCCGAGTGCCTCTGCTACATCATCCAGCAGGTGCACAGCGGCAACCACGGCGTCCAGAACCTCGGCCTCCGCTTCGACCGCCTCCTCGCGCAGCCCGCCGCCTGCAAGCTCACGCACGCCAACGTTTCCCTCTGCATCAGTCAGTAACCTACCTTGCCTACTCATGCACAACACATGCTTCTATCTTTGTTTGATTGGTATAGTTATATTTATTTTTCTTGCAAATTTTGGAGTTTATGCTTATGGATCTCGAGATCTCCTTGCATTTTTCTTTCATAGAATCGAGATCTCCTTACAATTTTGGAGTGGCACAGATATAGTACTCGACATTAACAGCATGTACTTTCACTCCTCTTGATGAATTGTACTAGTTTTATTCTTATGAAGCAACAAAACAATAATTTTCTTCTTCATCGAAGGTTGTTTATATTTTAAGTTAATAAAAAAAATATGAATTTAGCTTGTTTTACCCTTTTTAGAACCAATTAGCTTATTTTAGCTAAGTTCGTGGCCATGACCCATGTGTGGGTATTGGGTTAAGCAGGCCATGTGTTGGTGCTGGACCTGGATGCGCCTCTCTGGTCCCAGCTCTTATAATGTCGATTGACTACAAGATCCAGCCCATGTTCCTACTGCCCCAGTTGCGGCACGTTATATAAACCACAAATTTCCCAAACAAAAACCACAATTTTTTTTCGAAAATTCTGCTCATCTATTAATAACCATCAAAGCTAGTACAAAAAGCACAACAGTAATAAAACATTACAGATAGTTATTTGAACCACCTAGCTATAACTATAGACACTAAGCCGCACCGTTGTCTTTGTCCCTCCATCACTAGAGATAGGCAAAGTTTGTCGTTTAGAGCTTGTTGTAATACACAAAGGCAAAGTCTCGCGCTAAGACCCCGATGGATCAGGTTGGCAATTATAGATCAAAAGAGACTGGTGTGGTTTCACGCCAACACATTGGCACACAATTCCACGAGCCCTTCAGTGGCGCTAAACACACCATCGGAACGAGAATGGGATGGAAAGAACCAGATGTAGCCGCTGCATCCTAGAAACACATTGAAACAATCTAAACAAAGGGCACCGAAGCTAGAGCGGACCGACGGCATTGCCGACGGGGTGACAGAACCCTAGATGGGTTCTTACTTTGGTTCTCTCCTAGTTCTGTGATGAGATGGGTTTCTAGACACCCCGCCTTTTTTACTATTATTATTTACCACAATAGATTCGCCTTTTTTATAGTGATAGGGGTGCATAAGATTGTACTTCTCTTTTTTTTGTTCTATATTTTTTGCTTACAAATATTTGACTTATTGAACAAAGGACTGCTCATTCTTACATCAGACTGCATACATGATAACTACTCCAGATTAATCCAGATGAAACTCTAGCTTGACAATGGTTCCACTTTATTGACACATTCTAATGTTTGGTGTTTCTTTGTCCTGCTAGACCTACTGCACCTGACCCCGAGCTCACCAGACTACGCTATGTTCGCAAACGCCTCCAAGAGTAAGTTATCTGAATCACTGAATCTTCCACCATGCTGTCATAACAATTGAATAACTACAGCGTCAAGAATCTGTTAAAATAGTGCGCAGTTAAGTCATTGTCAAAATGACTTGTGCGTATGTAATTTTGTGCACTTCATCAACCAGTACCACAAGATCAAACACTCAAATAAGTAGATGAAAAGAGTCTCCTTAGCAGCTGAATACTAACTCGTGGAGCTCTCCTCTTCCTGACCTGCAGTTACTCCGTCTCCTGCCGCCCCGGCGAGCGCCAGCACCGCCAACGGCGGATTCAAGGTCCCAACGGGGCTCGGCTACGGCGTCGTGGCGGCGGCCGTGGTCTCCGCGGTCTTCTCATCCATCTTCTAGTTTCCCGAGGACCAGACGGCCTTTTATCCTCACCTTTTTGTTTTTGTTATCCTATCAAGCTCTGTGTGTTTACTTACTCTGCAAAGTCCCCACGCAACGATGATCCTTTGGTTAGTCTACTCATGTATGTCACACGGAGATTCGTTCTGATGATGTGTAATGCTTTTTTCACCAAGATAAATAGATCGACAGCTGAGACCTGTGTTTTTCCACATGTGGAAACGGTGATTTGGAGTACAGGATGGCTTTCATGTTTCATTTTCAGTGCAGGAAAGGAATGTTGTTGGCATGAAATCTGAATATACACAGACGCTGACCCTTGGTGCATTTCTCTTGTTTTTTATTCTAAGTTTCTCTTCTTTGGAGAACTACTCGTATCAAAACAAAAACAAAAAACTACAACTACAAGCAATGCACTGGCTTGCTTCCATATACGTCCATGGATCCTTCTGTCCCCCAATTGCTCCTGTCAGTGTCGATGGGCTAGCCATGGCCAGACCGCACTGCAACCAGACAAGCCGAGCCTCTTTATTTCTGGAAATTTATACGAGACAGGTCCTCATCAGATCCTAGTCCAAGATGCCAGCTTGCTCACCGACTGCTCGTTCTGATTGTTAGCTTGTTTGTTTGTGTGGATGCGTTCTGGATTTCCCACGGCCTGTGAAAGCTTAACGCGTGGTGCTGCCGAGTTGCTTGCTGCTGCAAGCGAGCGACATGCGTCCACGCACGGCCGGGCCTAAGATCTGCTCGCCGCCGTGGCGCGACGCGCGGCTACACTTGATGAGTGAGCGCCGCGCCGCTAAGATATTGTTGTCTAGAAGAAGATTTCAGGAGACGGCCGGCGATCGCGGCGGAGGAGAAAACCATCCATCAGTCGTGCGCGCGACGACAGGCGGCCGTGCCGTCGTGCCGCGCATTCGGCCGCAACATGCTCGCACATTGCCTTCGCGCAGGCATCATTTCTCTGGTCAAAACTTATATACTTGTATATCGGCTCATGAGTCTGACTTTGGATGATAGGGCGAAAACAGTGGGCACAAGAGCCCTTGTCCGTTGACACCGCTATTATTGCGTCCTGATTATAGAACTGATCATCGCGCCTAAATCCGAGACGGTGCGCTGCTCGTCGCCTGAAATGACTCGGCCTGCCGACGATCGACGAAACAGTTTGAAACCCATGTGCGGCTCCATTGCCCAGGCAAGTATTCAGGCTTTCTTAATTTAGCAGGTTATAGTTTATGCATATCCGGTGTTAGCTATAAGACCAGATTGACTTTCATTTAAAATTTCAAATAGCGGGCTATGCCGTCTTAGCGGCGACTATTTTCAAGCGTTACGAAAGATATGCGAAGATAAGCCATCTAACGTTTCCTACAAAACAAAGAAAACTTGGAAAATTAGGCATCAAATATTCATATCATCTGTGAATGCGAAAATAAATTCAATGATACAGACTTGTATTGAATAATAATAATAATGATTGCATTAATAAAAGTAGTGCATAAATACATATTACATGTGCAGGTCTAACTTTCAAATCAAAATATGCAAATATTTGAACTTAGCAGCAGAAACAATGATACTTTTTAGTCCTATTTGGCGTTTTAGCGCAATTTAGCGAGCTATTAGCGAAGATTCTATTTAACATTAAAAGTGATTCCGCTATAACAAAGAGATAGCGGGCTATTTAAAACTTTGCTTTTATTTTAGGTGGTGCACCATGCAACATGTGATATTCTAAGAACGGCGACCGCTCGCGACCCTCTCCTCCCTCCTTGTGACCATCTCCGTCCAACGAATACCACCGCCGTCGCCCCCCCCCCCCCCCGCCTTCCTCGTTCGGATCCGGCGGCGCGGAGCAGCGGAATCCAGGCGGATGGTGGCTCGAAGGCGATGGAGGTGAGGGGCTCGACCCTCGCTCGAGGGTGGTGCCATTGCTGCCGCGGATGGCGGCGCCGGGCTCGCTCGTGGGCCATCCGGGCTCAGCGGGCATGTTCGGCAGAGTCCTTGGCGGCAGGGGCATGGTGGCGCCTGGCAGCTATGGCCTCCTATCACCATCATGGTGCTGGTGACCGGCCAGGCAGCGGCGAACTAGACCTCCACTGTCTAGTCCGTCCGGTGGTGGAGGTAGAACCACGGTATCGTGTGGCCGTGGTGATGCCGGTGGTGGCCGACTCCCCTCTCCTTCATCCTTGTTCCTCTCTTCTCGGCAGTGTTGGCTCAAGCCGGCGGCTTTCTGCATCATTCCACATATCCAACCCATCTCCGGCAAATCAGGGTCACGGTGTTTGGTCATGGTAAAAGCCCTGCTCAGCGGTGACCATTGTTGGCCACAGCGACGCATGCGGGCGTCGTTCCCTTCTCGAAGGCGTGGCCATGGCCCTCGCGGTGCCTTCCCTTCCCTCTGATGCCAGGGGAAACCCTAGGTCCAGTTCTCCGGACTAGACACGGTGTCTTTATCTTCTTGAAGACGTCGTCTTGGCCATCTAGAGGGAGGCCGATGCAAAATTTGGAGTCTCGAGGTGACGTGTTTTGTTGCCGGCATTGAACATTGCCCGAGGCTTGGGCTTCCAGGGCACTAGGTACGACATGGTGGATGCATCTTGGTCGGCGTCTTCCTCGAGTCCGTCGGGGCCCTGCTTTCTTCTCATCGTCTCTTCTAAGTGCATGGGGAGGTACGTTGGTCTGGGTTGCCCTGGAGTGGAGGTCGAGCTTCGGTGGCGTCTCGCTTGGTTCGTGACGCGGCCTGAAACCATGTGATTCTTCTCCTCGCCACTTGTGGTTGGATGTAGGCCAAAGCGAGTCGTTTATCATCGAGTCTGTAGAGGGTGTGTTGTTTGCCGCCCGGCAATGTACCATGGTACGGGTGTGGAGTGGTAGTCTTCTTGGCGTATCATTGTGCATGTGAAATTATAACATTCTTATCATTGTACTGGTTATCTTGGCCTTTGTCTATACGATTAATAGACCTTCTAGGATGTATTTTTGGAAAGAAAAAAAAAGGTAGTGTCACTGCTAGCCAACAATGATTAGCGTGACTGGTGTACTAGTGGTTTTAGAAAGTGAATGATTAGCGTAACTACTCGATCAGAACAGCTACGAATGAGAGGAAAAGAACAACGGGTAGTCCAGGGTGATCGATCGTGTTCGGATCTCCGGTTTGAATGGTGGCATTGCGTGGTTTGGAGTGGGGAATCTAATCGATAATAATCTCATAATCAGCCACCAGATTGCCGGGATATGGATGGCACGTCGTCTGTGATTTCGGCGACACGCGGGGCTCTATACGTGGTCCAAGTATCAGTGTCAGAATCAGGTGTTAAACATCTCAAGAAGATAAAAATTGCAGCTTTCAATCTCAAAAAAAAAAAAGGATCAGGTGTTAAACATCTCAAGAAGATAAAAGTTAGCATTGCGAATTCAAACACATATATGAACTGAAAGAAGACGACCATTCGCAAACAAAAAAGGGAAAAAAGACGACGTTCTCAATCGTATTTGCTCACGTCGGGTAATGTTTCTTTCGCCTGATCGATGAAAACAGTTCAATTTTTCGTTTTTGAAAGGAGATGACGGTTCGGACAGGGATAGGCGATTTGAATGGCGATGGCGGGGCGACGGCGGCCTGCTTGTCCCCGACGGTGGCCAGGACAGGGGCTCTCTGCTCTGTTCCGTCCCCCGGCGAGGGCATGGGGCGGAGCTTCGGCCGCTTCTGGGCGCTCGCGGTGTCCGACGACGAGGTCTAGGGAGAGGACCCGTGCCTCGCAGTGGAGGTGGTCGCGGAGGCGGGATCTGGGGATTCGCCTTCCGCGGAGGGCCGGCGGAGGCCGGTGACCTCGGTGACGCTGGAGGATTTCATCCATCGGGCGGAGGAGCTTGGGGGCTCCCTCCGCCACCGGCGTAGGCGGGCTTTTGCTCCGGGAGGCAAGGGCTCACGTTTCTCGGCGGGCGTGGCTCCCAGGTTTGCCAGGCTTGGGGACGCCGGAGGGCGGCGGGGTGGCCGTGGTTCCTCGGCGGCGGCGTCTTCTGCGGTGCGCGGCCCGGTCACGGGAGATCGGCGGCTGAGCACTCGGCGGGACGTGGTGGCGGCTACGGCGCCGCCGGAGGCCGGGTCGGAGGGGGAGCGGAGCGTCTCGCAGCCGAGCGCTTCGTGTCACTCTGGTGGGCTGGATTTGGGCCGGCCTGCCAGCGCTGCGGTTCCGGGCCCGGAGGAGTTTCCTCAGCTGCCAGGTTCATTTTTGGGCTCTGGGCCGTACGCGGGGTCGGGGCCTTTTTTACTTTCTTTTCCAACGGGCCTGGAAGGGGCCTCCATTGGGGTTAAGAGATGGCTATGGATGCCAAAAGGGGTCTCTGATCCACGTCTAGGGTTTCTGGCAAGAGGAGAGGAGGTGCGGCGGCGCTTCTCCAGACAGTCCAAGTACACCATTCGCTCCCCAAATCCACCGGCGCTCCTTCGGTCTTTTGCGGAGGTGACGGCGATGGGCGGTGATGGCCGCAACAAGCGTCGTCTCGATGGGGGCGGCGGTGACGGGCGGCGCCAGGAGGGGGCGGCGGCGGTGGTGCGGGCTACTGGCAGGAGGGAGGTAGCAGTGGGGGTGGCGGCGGCCACAGGCAGGAGCAGGGAGGCGGTCGCTACGGCTACGGCGCCAACAACTGGCAGGGGCCCGGCTATGGCGGGTCGGACGGGGGGCGTCGCCAAGAGGGTGGCGGTGGCGGCTCCTTCCGCCAGGAGGGCGGCGGCTTCGGCGGCGGAGGCGGGGGCAGCTTCTTCCGCCAGGAGAGTGGTGGTGGTGGTGGCCCCTTCCGCCAGGAGGGCGGGAGCGCCTACGGTGGAGGTGGCTCCTACCGCCAGGAGGGTGACAGTCATGGCCATGGCGGGGGCGGCTCTTACCGCCAGGAGGGAGGCAGCTCCTTTCGTCAGGCGGCTGGCGGTGGTGGCTCTTCCCGCCAGGAGCCGGTGGGTCAATTCCGGCCGGAAGGTGAGGCCGGGCACTTCCAGGGAGGAAGTGGCCAGAACGGCTTCCGCTCCGAGGGCCAAGGCAGTGGAGGTGGCGGGGGCTACCAGCAACAGGAGGGTTGGGTTCAGCCACCGGCGTCGCATGCTCAGCAGTGGCGCGAGGCCCAGCGACGCCCGGCTGGCGAGAACCGCGCAGGATCCCCAACGCTGGGCGGCAGGGGCCGGCAGCAGGGAAGGGTGGTGCCGGCAAGCACAAGGGCAAAGCCGGGGCTGCTGGTCCGGTTGGGGCCGCGGAAGATGCTGAATGTTTCAGGTGTGGGCGCCCTGGACACTTTCAAACCTCGTGCACCTTTGAGCCGATTTGTGTGATTTGTGGAGGTGAGGGGCACGCGTCTGCAAACTGTTCGTCCCGCGGCAAGTTTCTGCGTTTGCAGACCATGGGACACGCCATTGCGGGGGCTGGGTTCTTCGCGATTGAGATGGATCCGATCAAGGGCAAGGGCACCGGGGAGTCCTTCACCGCGGTGATCAAGTTCAAGAGCACTCCGCTGTCGCCCCTGCAGATTTCGGATGAATTCAAAGATTTGGTGGACGAGCAGTGGGATTGGCAGGTGTGTCGCTTATCGGAGACGGAGTTCTCGGTGTGTTTCCCTTCTCAGGCCACGCTTCGTATGGGAACGAGGCATGGCAAGCTGTTCCTACCGCTCAACAAGGTGGAGGTGGAGATTCGGGAGGCGTTCCTTAGCCCCAAACCTGCCTTGTGCCTGCCGTCGGTGTGGGTTCAGCTATCTGGCGTCCCGGATGACCTCTTGGAGGTGGATCGCTTGATGGCCGCGATGGTGCTGATTGGCCGTCCTTTGGAGGTGGATGAGCTGTCGCTGCGCAAATGCCGTAAGGAGCCGATTCGGATGCGCTTTCAGTGCCGCTACCCGGAGCGGATCAAAGGGACTGTCCAGCTGGTGGTTAATGGGGAAGGGTACGACATCACAGTGAAGGCTGAGCTTGGTGGGAGGGGCGGCGGCACCTCTGGGTCGGGGCCGGCTCCGTCGCCTCCAAGGGACGATGATCAGGATGATGAGGACTATGATGACCTGTCCCCATCTGAGGAGGAATGGAACGACCTGGGGAAGAAGGACAAGGACAAGACGAAGCACGCGGCGGCCGTGAAGTCGCCGGAGGCGGCCAAGGGCAAGGAGCGGGCGGCGGAGGCGCCTGGAGGGGGGACGGGTGCTGGGGGGTACCACAGCGCCCCTCAGCTTGGCGTCGCGGAGTCGAGGCTGCGCTCCATCTACGAGTATGGGTCAAACCTGGCGGCTGGCGGTATGTTGGCCTCCTTTCGCCAGCCTCGCTCACTCATGGTGCCTGCGGCCTCCCCTCCTAAGGCGGCGGAGGGGTCAACTGAGTCGCAGGTCTGCGATCCCGCCATGGAGGGGGGTGCGGACACGGGGACAGACCAGGGGATGGTAGTTCCCATGGCGGAGGCTCAGGGAGAGCTTGCGGGTGCCGGGGGTCCCGTCGTCGCCACGTCGGAGCGGCCCCATGGTGGAGCTGGGGGGGCAGCTGTCCCCGCTGCTGCCGGGGGTGGTGCTTCCTGAGGATGGTGAGGTGGTGTCGGTGGTGTCGGCGGTGTCTGCGGTGGGGGAGAAGACGACACCGGCGGCAACGTATTCGAGGGCGCACAAGAAGAAGGGGAAGGACAACATGCTGTCCGTGAGGAAGAGCTCCAGGCACAACAAGGCGTCGGTCAACCTCTCGGTGCTGGAGAAGGCCAAGAGGCTGGCCGCAGACAAGAACCTCGACTCGGTACGCCTCACTCCACTTCCCTTGATTCTCTCCCTGATGCTAGGCTTTCGAATGTGCTTGTGGATAGCTGCATCCTCTTCAACCCGAGCAGGGGCTCACCGTGTGAGATTTTGGACTTGGTGCGAGCAAGGGAGCTCGCCCAGGCTTCCATTGCGGCTGCGGCCCTCAAGAAGGAGAGGGAAGAGCAACTTGTCGCGGCTAGGGAGGCCGAGGTGCAAGTTTTGTCGCCGGAGGAGGGCCCTATGGCGACGACGGACCCGGAGGGGGTTGGTCCTTCGACCCGAAGCAAGCCCAAGCGTGCGTACGCAAAGCGGCCAATGTTGTCAACCCGTAAGGGACGGGGTAAGCGCGCCGGGTAGCGATGCGAGGTCTCATTTATAATATCCGGGGCTTCGGGGCGACTGGGAGACGCACCCAAATGATTGATTATCTACGG
The DNA here is from genome assembly GCF_022539505.1 of Lolium rigidum. Classification (NCBI taxonomy): domain Eukaryota; kingdom Viridiplantae; phylum Streptophyta; class Magnoliopsida; order Poales; family Poaceae; genus Lolium; species Lolium rigidum. The sequence continues at coordinate 103,864,491 of NC_061508.1, read as the reverse complement.
TCGGAGAAAGTTGATTTTGTGGGTCTCCAAGAGACGATTAGACAGGAGTTCTCGGCCTCCGAGTTACGCGGGTTAGAGGTCGGTGGCCAATTTAACTGGAATTGGCTGCCAGCGACAGGGCACTCGGGAGGCCTGTTGCTAGGATTCAGGGACGAGACCTTTGAAGTTGGGGTGTGGAGGAAGGGTACCTTCTACCTCAGCGCTCATATCCTCCAGCGGAGGTCTAACATGAAGTGGTGGTTTGTGTTGGTTTACGGACCAGCAGACCACCGGCGTACCGACGAGTTCTTGGAAGAGCTGACAAGGGAAGTTAGCTCTTACAAGGACCCGGTGGTTTTGGGCGGGGACTTTAATCTTATTCGCCGGGCTGGGGATAAGAATAACGCCAATATTAACTGGCCCAGGGTCCATAGGTTTAATGACGTCATTGCTAACTTGTCACTTAGGGAGGTGGCAAGGGTTGGGGCGCGGTACACCTGGACGAACAAGCGCTTGTCGCCGGTGAGATGTGTGCTCGGACAGAAGTTTTTGTGTCCCCGGCCCGGGAGGCTTGGTTCCCACTCGCTCCTTGACGGCGATCACCCGCATTGGCTCGGATCACACCCTCTTCTTCTTAATAGTGGAGAGGATGAGCGATGCGGGCCAGCTAGGTTCATGTTCCGGACTTGGTGGTTTGGGGTCCCGGGTTTCCCGGATCTAGTTAAGGGCAACCGGAATCCTTTTTGACTGACTTTGGTCCTCATAGGGGTTCGATTGACCTCTGGATGTGTGTGGCCAGGTTGTCGCGTTAGTTCCTCAAGGGTTGGGGGGCCAACCTCGGGAAGGAGAAGCGGGACCGTAAGGCTGGGCTTTTGGCTCAGGTTGCGGCACTGGATGTGCTGGCTGACTCTTCCGGGCTGGACGAGGAAGGATGGGCCTTTCGCTATCACCTGGAGGACCAAGTGGTTATGCTTGACTCCTTGGAGGAGGAATATTGGCGCCAGCGGAGCCGCATTCAATGGCTGCTCAAAGGGGACGCGTGTACGGCGTATTTCCATGCCATCGCTAATGGGCGGCGTCGAAAGTGCGGAATTCCTCGCCTGATCTCGGAACAGGGCGAGCTTTCGGATCAGAAGGCTATCATGGGACACGTGTACGACTTCTACCGCCAGTTGATGGGCACTGCCGGCGAGGCTAGGGCTTTCACCCTTGCTCAAGACCTCTGGCCAGCCTCCAAACGTATCTTCGTTGCTGAAAACTGGGAGTTGGAGAGATCGTTTACCATAGAGGAGCTGGATGCTGTCCTTCATGATATGAAGGTGGATTCGGCTCCTGGACCGGATGGCCTGCCGGTGGCCTTCTTTCTGAGGTTCTGGGGAACCCTGCGACCACTGGTTTTCCAGATTCTGAATGATTTTTCCCTAGGGAGGGTGGATATCTCACGGCTGAATTTTGGGATCCTTTCCTTGATTCCCAAAGTTAAAGGGGCTGACTCCGTTAAGCAATTCCGACCGATCGCCCTTATCAATGTTATTTTTAAGTTTTTCTCTAAGGCTTATGCGTCTCGCCTCGCGCCGTTAGCACATAGGACGATTGACCGTGCTTTTATCATGGGCAGGGCCCTTCACGAGGGAGTGTTGGCCCTGCATGAGATTGCTCATGAACTGCGGGTTAAAAGGCTAGGGGGCCTCTTCCTCAAGCTTGATTTTGAAAAGGCTTATGACCGCGTGGACTGGGATTTTCTGCGCGAAGTTCTTGGTCGGAAAGGGTTCTCTGCCACTATGGTGAAGGAGATATGCCCTAGAGGCAATAATAAAGTGGTTATTATTTATATCTTTATGTTTATGATAAATGTTTATATATCATGCTATAATTGTATTAACCGAAACATTAGTACATGTGTGATATGTAGACAAACAAAGAGTCCCTAGTATGCCTCTTAACTAGCTTGTTGATTAATGGATGATTAGTTTCATAATCATGAACATTGGATGTTATTAATAACAAGGTTATATCATTGTATGAATGATGTAATGGACACACCCAATTAAGCGTAGCATAAGATCTCGTCATTAAGTTATTTGCTATAAGCTTTCGATACATAGTTACCTAGTCCTTATGACCATGAGATCATGTAAATCACTTATACCGGAAAGGTACTTTGATTACATCAAACGCCACTGCGTAAATGGGTGGTTATAAAGGTGGGATTAAGTATCCGGAAAGTATGAGTTGAGGCATATGGATCAACAGTGGGATTTGTCCATCCCGATGACGGATAGATATACTCTGGGGCCCTCTCGGTGGGATGTCGTCTAATGTCTTGCAAGCATATGAATAAGTTCATAAGAGACCACATACCACGGTACGAGTAAAGAGTACTTGTCAGGAGACGAGGTTGAACAAGGTATAGAGTGATACCGATGATCAAACCTCGGACAAGTAAAATATCGCGTGACAAAGGGAATTGGTATCGTATGTGAATGGTTCATTCGATCACTAAAGTCATCGTTGAATATGTGGGAGCCATTATGGATCTCCAGATCCCGCTATTGGTTATTGGTCGGAGTGAGTACTCAACCATGTCCGCATAGTTCGCGAACCGTAGGGTGACACACTTAAAAGTTGGATGTTGAAATGGTAGAACTTGAATATGGAATGGAGTTCGAATATTTGTTCGGAGTCCCGGATGAGATCACGGACATCACGAGGAGTTCCGGAATGGTCCGGAGAATAAGATTCATATATAGGAAGTCATATTCCAAGTTTGGAAATGATCCGGTGCATTTATGGCAGGTTCTAGAAGGTTCTAGAAAAGTCCGGAAGAATGGCACTTTGGAAAGTGGAGTCCCAAAGAGACTCCACTTGCATGACCAGCCAACCCTAAAGGGGAGGAGTCCAAGGTGGACTCCTCTAGGGTGGCCGGCCAGCCCCACCTCAAGGAAAGGTGGGAGGACTCCCCCCTTGAGTAGGTTTCCCACTTTTGGGAGGTTTTAGTGTTGGGGTCTTATTCGAAGACTTGGACTAGAACTCTTGGGGCTTCCACCTATATAATGAGGGGCATAGGAGAGGGGGCTGGCCACTTCAAGCCTCAGCCTTGGCCGCACCCCTTAGAGGGCCGGCGCCCAACCCCCCTCTCTCCCCAAACCCTAGCGGTCTCTCTCCTCCACCACATCCCGCACGCTTAAGCGAAGCTCCGCCGGATTTCTCCACCACCACCGACACCACGCTGTCGTGCTGTCGGATTCAAGATGAGCTACTACTTCCGCTGCCCGCTGGAACGGGGAGGTGGACGTCGTCTTCATCAACAACCGAACGTGTGACCGAGTACGGAGGTGCTGCCCGTTCGTGGCGCCGGAAGTGATCGTGATCAAGATCTTCTACGCGCTTTGCAAGCGGCAAGTGATCGTCTACCGCAGCAATAAGAGCCTACTCTAATAGGCTTTGGAATCCCTTCAAGGGTTAGTCTTGATCATCCCCTCGTTGCTACCGTCTTCTAGATTGCATCTTGGCTTGGATTGCGTGTTCGCGGTAGGAAAATTTTTGTTTTCTATGCAACGTTATCCTACAGAGGGTATCGAGCCGTGTCTATGCATAGATGGTTGCACGAGTAGAACACAATGGTTTTGTGGGCGTTGATGCTCTTGTTATCTTTAGTTTGAGTACTTTGCATCTTTGTGGCATAGTGGGATGAAGCGGCCCGGACTAACTTTACATGACCGCGTTCATGAGACTTGTTCCTCGTTCGACATGCAACTTGTATTGCATAAGAGGCTTTGCGGGTGTCTCGTCTCTCCTACTATAGTGAAGATTCAATTTACTCTTCTATTGACAACATTAGTATCACCGTTGTGGTTCATGTTCGTAGGTAGATTAGATCTCTCTCGAAAACCCTAAACCACGTAAAATATGCAAACCAAATTAGAGACGTCTAACTTGTTTTTGCAGTGGTTTGGTGATGTGATATGGCCATAATGTGATGATGAATATGTATGAGATGATCATTATTGTATTGTGGCAACCGGCAGGAGCCTTATGGTTGTCTTTAAATTTCATGTTGAGTAGTATTTCAAAGTAGTTGTAATAGTTGCTACATGGAGAACAATCATGAAGACGGCGCCATTGACCTTGACGCTATACCGACGATGATGGGGATCATGCCCGAAGATGATGGAGATCATGTCCGTGCTTTGGAGATGAAGATCAAAGGCGCAAAGACAAAAGGGCCATATCATATCACATATGAACTGCATGTGATGTTAATCCTTTTTTTTGCATCTTATTTTGCTTAGATCGCGACGGTAGCATTATAAGATGATCCCTCACATTAATATCAAGATAATAAAGTGTTCTCCCCTCGTATGCACCGTTGCCAAAGTTCGTCGTTTCGAAGCATCTCGTGATGATCGGATGTGATAGATTCAACGTTCATATACAACGGGTGTAAGCCATGTTGCACACGCGGAATACTTGGGTTTGCTTGACGAGCCTAGCATGTACAGTACATGGCCTCGGGACAACGGAAACCGAAAGGTTGAACACGAGTCATATGGATGATATGATCAACATGTTGATGTTCACCATTGAAGCTACATCATCTCACGTGATGATCGGTTTTGGTGTAGTGAATTTGGATCGTGTACCACTTAACAACTATGAGGGATGTTGTATTAAGTGGGAGTTCATTAGTAATAAGATTAGAACATGAACTAATTATCATAAACATAGTCTGAGTAGTATTTTGAATTAATTTTTGTAGTATTGGCATCCGTTTTCTACTATGCGCTAGTCTTGTTATTGAGATAGAAATACTCGTTAAAATCTGACAAGAAACTTTACGGATTGGTACCGTATTGTTAAAGAATCAAGAATTGATTAAGTCCTATTGCAAACTTTTAGTAAACCTCACATTGTTGATTCAAAGAGCTATGGTTTCAATTAGTACCTAAAGTTATCTTGTCTCCGTAAAACTTGAAGTTCAAATCTGTTTGAAAAGTAAGGAGCTGAAAATTTAGGTATGAGATATATATGATATCTAAGACCTTATTGCAAGATGATAGAATATAATTTGGTGAGACTACATAAACTCATAAGTTTTATGAGAATGTACGAAGGTTGAAGACGCAAGGCGTCCCAATCCTCCAACTATTGGGGCACTAATAATATTCGCATATCCATGAAGATATCATCCTTAGTATGCACCGTTGCTAAGACTCGTCGTTTCGAAGCATCACGTGATGATCGGGTGTGATAGATTCTACGTGTGCATACAACGGGTGCAAGCCAGATTTGCACATGTGAATACCAAGGTTAAAACTTTACGAGCCTAGCATGTACAGACATGGTCTCGAAAAGTCGTCATGATATAATGGATAAAATTATGAGTGAAATTGTTCATCATATTACAAAGTTACTAATAGTGAAATCTGAAACACTTGTCATATGATGATCAACTTAAAGTAAGAACCTCAAGGATTATTGGTATTTGACCAACAAACCTAGAAGTTAATAATGTTAAAGTGTTTTTCCGAATAATGAGGAAAGCTAAAAGAGAAACCGCAAAAGATATTTTGGCAAAAAGAAAAGAAAAGACTAGAAAGTCTAGCTCGTGTGTATATAAATGATATACATGTTATGGTTGTATTCCTAGTTAAGTCACACTATGAAATTCTTGGGTATAAGTACTATATTGGTTGGTATGAAGTGTCATACAAAAACAACGCAATACAAGAATACTATGGCCTAAGTGATCGATAAAGAATATGGTAATAATGCACGTCCGGAACATAATAAAGTGTTATTATGTTTGTCGTTGGCATTCTACCTAACCCTTAGAATTTATAATAAAGAGCTTAATAAATTGTTATTTTGCTCGGTCAAATAAAAACAATGAGTTGTTCAAATTATGACATTACTCCATGTACGATGGATAAGTTATTATAAATCTTAATGGTGAAACACACACACATAATATCGACGCTAAAATGCCATAAGGCAAATGATTTGAATTACACTTATTTGTGGAACCGCCATTTAGGTCATGTTAGAAAGGAACGCATGAAGGAACTCCATGCAAATGGATTTTTGGAGTCATTTGATTTTTTGAATCGTTTGGCGCTTGCAAAATCTTTTCTAAAAAGTAATGACTGAAATACCGTTCATAGGCCGAGAGTTGAACGGGCAACTAACTTAGTGAAAACATACATAATGATATATGTGGTTCACTGGGCATAGTTGTGTGCGGGAGATTCTTCTACTTCATAAAAACTTCCAACAATAAATTGAGTATATATGTGGATATATTCAATAAGGAAGAAGCTTGAAACATTTGAATGGATTCAAATAAATTTCAGCATGAAGTGGAAATCATCGTAATAGAAAAATCAAATATCTATGATTGGATCATGGTGGAAATATTTGAATTACGAGTTTTAGCGAACATCTAAGAGAGTTATGAAATTGTTCTACAACTCACGTTTCTTGGAGTATCATAGTGATGATGAAGTATCCAAGAGATGTATCCAAACCTTGTTGGATTAATGATGAGATAAAATATTATGATGCCATTATATTTTTGTGGATTATGCTTTAGAGACTACCGCTTTTACACTAAATAGAGCATCATCATGATCCGTTGAAATGACACCATACGAGTTATGGCATGGGTATAAACCCTAATAGTCCTTTCTTTAAATTTTGGTCTAAGAGTTTACAACCAAAATCGGATGAATGTCTTTGTTGGTTATCCCGTAGATTTAATTGGGAATTCTTCCCACAAGACAAAGACAAAAGTGTTTGTCAATGTTTCTTATTTCCGAGAAATTGTTTCTAGTGAAGTATTTGAGTGGGAGGACAATAGAACTTGATAAGGTTTATAAACCTGAGCATAATGATCAGAGTAGCGCAACGATCGGAAATTGGTTCCGAAGCAACCGCGACGATCATGGCTCCCATGACTACAAAGTGTTTTAGCCATGGAGATCGAAGTACATATTGAACCTTGTAGGTATGGTTTACTTTGTGATCAAATAAATGATTTGTGGACAAAGGATTGATTTTGAACAATGATAAACCAACTACAAACAAAGAAGTTATGATGGGCCCTGACTCCGTTAAAATGGCTATACGCCATGAAATCCAAGATAGATAAATACTTTTTGAAAGTAAATGGATCTATAGAATTGATAGACTTGGATGAAATATCCTTGAAGAAGCTCGACTTGTCGAAAAGTTGTTTACGACAAAGTTCAAAAGAGTTGACTACGATAAGATTAGATCTTCCGTAGCAATGCTTATAGTCTATGAGGATTATTCTAGTAATCGCTACATATTTCTTTTATGAGATATGCTAATCGGATGACAAAATACATTACTTATCAGAAGTGTGTACTAAAGGTGTATACAAGATACAACCAAGAGTTTTGCTGATCCATGGAATACTAGATAGGTATACAAACTTCAATTGAATGAAGTGAGTATCGCGGAGTTGGAATCTTCACGAGATGAAATAGTCAAAGAGTTTTTGATTTCATTAGAGACGATGAAGAGGCTTGCATTTGCAAGAAATTAAGTGGGAGCGCTGAGACATATTTATAATACTTTATGTAGATGACATATAGTTGGTTATAAATGATGTAATTATATACTTGATTAAAAATGTTTCATTGAGAAATTAACTTCAATGAAAGGATATGGACTGGAAACAAATTTAGTGTCAAGATCTATGAAGATAGATTGAAACACATAATAAAGTTTAAGTCAAAGTACATAGAATGGATATTGAAGTAGTTCAATATAGAAATATTAAGAAAATGTTCTTGTCATGTGAAAGTTTAACAAGACTTGAGTGTATCAGACACTCAATGAGTAAAAAACACATGAGTGATTTTAGATCACAATTAATATGTACACAATCAGATGTCCTGTGCTCTAAAATGTTAGAAGCATATACCAAAATAATTCATGTGATGATCATTGGACAAACAGTAAGAATATCCTTGAGTACTTTAGAAGAACTAAGGATATATATTTTTTTTTTTGTATGAAGAAATGACAAACAAATCGCTGTAAGGTGTTACACCGATATTGGTTTTGTCACATATAAAATATAATTTCAATCTCAAATTAGACTAAGTGTTGTTTAAAAGGTAGCACAATGAGCTAGAAGTTGTCTATGCCAGATTTAGAAGAGTTCTAAATATTGTGACGGATTCTACAAAAGAAGGCGTAGTATGTCATTATTTTGACAATGACAAAGGATGTTAAGTCAAGAGGTTCTTTGAGAACTTGGTGCAGCTTCCGACGGAGTCGAACTTTGAAGCTATATTGTGTGTGACAATATTAGTGACATATTTCGACATGACGGAATTAAGGTTCCACCGAAGATCAAACATATTTAATGCCGACTCATTTGGAAATGAGTGATGCGTTGAGACGCAAATGAATTACAAAATACATACATTTCTGAGCGTGTCAGATCCGTTGACTAAAAACCTCTCCCGTGAGCAATACATGATAAAGCACCATAAGGCCAAGGTGTTATATCTTTACAAATGTAAACTAGATTATTGACTCTAGTGCAAGTGGGAGACTGAAGGAGATATGCCCTAGAGGCAATAATAAAGTGGTTATTATTTATATCTTTATGTTTATGATAAATGTTTATATATCATGCTATAATTGTATTAACATGAACATTGGATGTTATTAATAACAAGGTTATATCATTGTATGAATGATGTAATGGACACACCCAATTAAGCGTAGCATAAGATCTCGTCATTAAGTTATTTGCTATAAGCTTTCGATACATAGTTACCTAGTCCTTATGACCATGAGATCATGTAAATCACTTATACCGGAAAGGTACTTTGATTACATCAAACGCCACTCGCGTAAATGGGTGGTTATAAAGGTGGGATTAAGTATCCGGAAAGTGTGAGTTGAGGCATATGGATCAACAGTGGGATTTGTCCATCCCGATGACGGATAGATATACTCTGGGCCCTCTCGGTGGGATGTCGTCTAATGTCTTGCAAGCATATGAATAAGTTCATAAGAGACCACATACCACGGTACGAGTAAAGAGTACTTGTCAGGAGACGAGGTTGAACAAGGTATAGAGTGATACCGCCGATCAAACCTCGGACAAGTAAAATATCGCGTGACAAAGGGAATTGGTATCGTATGTGAATGGTTCATTCGATCACTAAAGTCATCGTTGAATATGTGGGAGCCATTATGGATCTCCAGATCCCGCTATTGGTTATTGGTCGGAGTGAGTACTCAACCATGTCCGCATAGTTCGCGAACCGTAGGGTGACACACTTAAAAGTTGGATGTTGAAATGGTAGAACTTGAATATGGAATGGAGTTCGAATATTTGTTCGGAGTCCCGGATGAGATCACGGACATCACGAGGAGTTCCGGAATGGTCGGGAGAATAAGATTCATATATAGGAAGTCATACCAAGTTTGGAAATGATCCGGTGCATTTATGGCAGGTTCTAGAAGGTTCTAGAAAAGTCCGGAAGAATGGCACTTTGGAAAGTGGAGTCCCAAAGAGACTCCACTTGCATGACCAGCCAACCCTAAAGGGGAGGAGTCCAAGGTGGACTCCTCTAGGGTGGCCGGCCAGCCCCACCTCAAGGAAAGGTGGGAGGACTCCCCCCTTGAGTAGGTTTCCCACTTTTGGGAGGTTTTAGTGTTGGGGTCTTATTCGAAGACTTGGACTAGAACTCTTGGGGCTTCCACCTATATAATGAGGGGCATAGGAGAGGGGGCTGGCCACTTCAAGCCTCAGCCTTGGCCGCACCCCTTAGAGGGCCGGCGCCCAACCCCCTCTCTCCCCAAACCCTAGCGGTCTCTCTCCTCCACCACATCCCGCACGCTTAAGCGAAGCTCCGCCGGATTTCTCCACCACCACCGACACCACGCCGTCGTGATGTCGGATTCAAGAGGAGCTACTACTTCCGCTGCCCGCTGGAACGGGGAGGTGGACGTCGTCTTCATCAACAACCGAACGTGTGACCGAGTACGGAGGTGCTGCCCGTTCGTGGCGCCGGAAGTGATCGTGATCAAGATCTTCTACGCGCTTTTGCAAGCGGCAAGTGATCGTCTACCGCAGCAATAAGAGCCTACTCTAATAGGCTTTGGAATCCCTTCAAGGGTTAGTCTTGATCATCCCCTCGTTGCTACCGTCTTCTAGATTGCATCTTGGCTTGGATTGCATGTTCGCGGTAGGAAATTTTTTGTTTTCTATGCAACGTTATCCTACATATGGTTCACCGCTTGATGCAGCTGGTCTCGGGTGGCCAAACGGCGGTGAACGTCAATGGGGAAATCGGCCCTTTCTTCCGAACGCGCGAGGGTCGGGCGAGGAGACCCGCCGTCGCCCATCCTCTTTGACTTCATGGTCGATGCCTTGGCAGCCATGCTCGTCGCGGGCTAAGGAGGCTGGTCACATTGTGGGCCCGGTGCGGCACTTGATTCCCGGGGAGTCACTCACCTGCAGTATGCGGATGACACTATGGTGATGATTGAGCCGTCAGATGAGGGTATTGCCAATCTTAAGCTTGTTTTGCTTAGTTTTGAGCTGATGTCTGGACTTAAGATCAATCTTGCTAAAAGTGAGGTTATTGTGGTTGGGACCACACCCCAGGAGCAGGAGCGGGTGACTCGGCTCCTTAACTGCCGCTTGGGGAAATTCTCCATCAAATACCTGGGTCTGCCTTTGAGTAACAAAACGCTTCGCGTCTCGGACTGGGATTTCCTGACGTCGAAAGTGGCCAAACGGGTTGACCCTTGGCAGGGAATTTTCTTGGCTTCGGCGGGGCACCTGGAGCTGACGAATTCTTGCTTGTCTAGCCTCCCGTTGTTTGCAATGAGCTTGTTCATGCTCTTTGACTCGACGCATGCGGCTTTTGACAAGGTTCGCTCCCGCTTCTTTTGGGAAGGGGTGGGGGATAAGCGCAAGTATCACATGGTTGATTGGGCAACAGTGTGCCGACCAAAGGAGGTTGGGGGTTTGGGTATCCTCAACACTAGGCATATGAACATTGCGCTTATGCTCAAATGGGTTTGGAAGCTCTACCACAATGCGGATGGGCTTTGGGCGGATCTCATCAGAGCCAAGTACCTCGGGGAGCATGACCTCTTCTCGCCGTTGGTACCTACCAAGGGCTCGCAATTCTGGAACTCCATCCAGAGAGTCAAGTGGTATTTTAAGCTTGGCGCCAAGCATTGCGTCCGCAATGGGAAACGGACGTTCTTCTGGCTGGATTGGTGGCTGGGCACCGCTCCGCTCAGAGATAGGTATCCGGTGTTGTTCAGCTGTTGTGACTCACCGTTCATTACGGTGCTGGGGGCCAGGGACGGCCCGGGTTGGCGCTTGCGGTTTAGGCGCCCTTTTTCCCTTGCCGAGACGGTTGAATGGGACAATCTCACTAGGGAGCTAGACGTTACCTGTGCCAGCGCCGAGGACGACGTGGTTTCCTGGCGCTTGGAGGCTTCGGTGACTTCTCTCGCTAAGTCCCTATACCGCCGGCTGTCGCAGGGAGCGGCGGTCACGCACTTTAGAGAAGTCTGGCGGACGAGGGTGTCTCCGAGGATAAGGGTATTCTTGTGGCAACTCCTTTGGGGTAAACTGCCTTGCTCTATGCAGGTGGCCAAACGGAGAGGTCCGTCTAATGGGCTTTGTTCTCTTTGTGGTGAGCCTGAGGACTGCGATCATATCTTTTTCAAGTGTCCATTGGCTCGCTTCTTATGGGCGGGAGTTAGGGAGCTCCTGCATTGCTTCTGGAACCCTGCAGGGGCAGGCGATTTCCTTGCTATCTCTCATGGCTTGACTGGGGCGTATAGACGAGTAGTTTGGTACTCCTTTGCGGCGTTAGCTTGGGCCTTATGGAATATTCATAATAAGCTAACTATGGAAGGCGTTATCATTAGCAAACCAGCTGACGCCTTGTTCAAAATGATCATCTACATGCAGCAATGGAGGATGCTGGTGAAGTGGAAGGATAGAGGCCTCGTGGATGCGGCGATGGACTCTCTTAGGCGGATGCATGCGGATCTGGTGGTGTAGGCGGGCTCCTGATGTCGCCGAGTTTCCTTTATCTGCTTTGTACCAGGGGGATGGTGCTTCCTGTTGTGCTGAACTTTATCTCATCTGGTGTTGTTTTACATCCTTGAACTGTAGCTCTTGTTAGGTCTGGGGACCTGTGTGTCGTTTTGTACGGTGTGGGAGCGGTTGCTCGTTATGTATCCTGACTTTGTACGGTGTGTTGACGCTTTATTAATTTAAAGCAGGGCTAAGGCCTTCAGTTTAAAAACACATACATGCGTTTTTCTGTGCATCGGCAGAGTCATCCTTTGAATCCGAAAAGTTTGTCTTTGCTTTACTAAACGATCTGACTTTAGTAATGTACTAGACATATTACATCAGACCGGACAAGAAGATGCAAGAAAACCACATGAGTGACGCGTCATACACACGCTACAAATTTTTAGATGAAGTTAAAAGCACATGATAGTTGGGCATCCGATAAGTGAAAGTTAGCGAGCTATTTGTAGGAGATTCTATTTTTCGCACGTGGCATATTGTGGGATAAATCATTTTTGACGAGAACAGGAGCTTTGCTTTATGCATTAAAGAAGGGGGAGTTGTGGGACAAATCTAAACTTGCCATCAGGTACATTGACGGGCAAAAGTGAGTTTATGATCATTTGTAGATATTGGCGCTAGTTGCTCAGTTGTAGATCAAACAAAATATGCTCATTTGTTATGATGGCAGTGATTAAAATAGTTAAATGGAGTGTGTCGACTAAGGGCATGTTACATTGGTTCAGACAGATAGTTATGCTAGTTCATGTTAGACAATGTATATAAAGTTATCTATTTTTAGACATAACTATATGCAAGAAGAATTTTATCAACTATTTAGAACTTCACACCTTTCCTTGTCATGACCATTGTACGTAAGTATTAATTAAGTCCCGATTCATTTTACGAATTTGTACATACATGCATTTAAATATTCACAATGATGTAATAAGTTGCTAATAAAGTGCAAAAGAAAAACATACGGTCTATTTCTAAAGTTCAGAAAAATGCAAATTTTTGCACGGATCTCAAAATCTGATCGAAAATTCTCGACGTCAACTGAGACTTGACAAATTCCCAGCCTGAAGGATTAACAAAACCGATAATTAAAGTAAATCCACCGGGAGAAATCCAAAATCCACAGGATCACATAGACAAAATGGCACATGAACCGAGATCCGTTAGAATTCTCAGCTAGATGTTAGCAAGCATATCTCAAAAAACTAAAACGATTAGCTAACAACCAAATAATTTTTTGGACAAATGTATGCATTCCACGAATGATGGATGTCTGCTTTTCCACTAAAAAGTATGTATGCTGCATAGCCTGCATGTGATGAGAACACCTATCTGACGGCTGCCGTCCGCCGAGCCGGCAATTCCGGGATCGAAGCCTTAAACTGGGGTCAAGCAACCTGCCTAGGTGAAATCATGAATTGGACCGGCCGTTCCCTCAACGAGTTTCACAATATTTTGCCTATTGGGACATAGGAGGACCACTATAAAAACCTCGCTCTCCCTCCCTGCTCTCACCACACCGATATCTCTTCGTCTTCATTTCTCCTCACGGGTTCTCTACTCCTCTCGTGTCCGCCCGGTGTCTCCTTAGAGGCCAGCCTCTTCCCCTCCATATCGACCACTGCAGCTTAGGACCCATACTCCATGGAGAAACAGAGAAGAAGCATGCTCGCTTTAGTGGCCGTGTCCTTGCTCGTCGCAATGCTGCCGTCCAGCCAGGCGGCATACGGCGGCGACGGCTTGTCAAAGGACTACTACAGCTCGTCGTGTCCCAAGCTGCTGTCCTTCGTGAGGGAGGAGGTGACGAGGAAGAAGAACGAGACGGTGGTCACCATCCCAGCAGTGCTCCGCCTCTTCTTCCACGACTGCTTCGTCAACGTGAGTTCCATTGCCAATCCTGCATCTGCGGCTCGAGCATTTCTTGCTTTGCTTGCTAAATCCTTCATATGCGGTTCTGTTTGATGATTATAGTATGCCACCAGTTGGTTCATCTTACTGATTACTTTCGGATCCTTCATTATTCAACAGTTCCTTTGTCAGTTCCAACTGTTTTTTATTTCAAAAAAAAGTTCCAACTGCTATTCAGCTTCAACTTGTTATGCTTTGGAATAAGTTCTTGCTCTTCTCTCCCCTCGCTTCGTCAAGAAGCTAGCCATCTCTGTACTTTTCTTTTGAAAAAGGTGTAAAGCGGCATGCTTTCTAGTGACAGCCTTTGATCCATCATGTTAATTCCTATCATCAGCAAATGGGCATTTTTCTCTGAGGAGTTCAGAGCTTCAGATCATACTACAGTACTACTGTACTACATTAGAAACAAAATTAGGATTAGTTAAAACCAAAAGGAATTAGCTACTTGCATTGTTTAGTGGGAGCCATGGAGCTGGAACAACTCGATCGCCTCGCGTGGTCGTCGGTAGCGACAGCCTATGCATGTGGCAGCACGACTTTTCAACTGCTATCCTCATTATCAAATTGTAGCAATGTCGGATCTCTTTCCTTCTCCCCTCTGCCCTCTCGTGATCATAATCATTTCACCTCAACGTTGTTCGTCACAGGAAAAACATTAGTCCTGCTAGTGCTTAAATCTTCAAAACTACTCTACCTAGAGGTGCAGTGTGCCGAGCATTCTGTAGCTGTATTAAATTTCAAATTATCTCTGCATTGTTTCAGCTGTCTCAGACTATCAGTTCAAAGCTGTGAAAAGAAAAAAGATTGAAGGCCTGTCGTGCGCGCCTAATGATGTTTAGTGGCATTCATTAGCTGGCATGGCATCCCGCCTTCTTTTCCTTTCCTTTATTTATTGCCCCACTGTTTTGGGTTGACCTACATAGGATGCAGGCCCGTGAGCCCATCCCACCTGAGGACATGATAGTCTAAGAATCAAAGTAATAACTTAAAACGGGATACACATACAAACTGATTTTTATGGAACCTATAAAAAACCCTATGATGCATTTCTGTTACTCCTATATGTTGGTCAGTTGGTATACATACCAGATACAGAGTTCACAGTTTATAGGTGCTTCGTCCATGTTCACGTTTCATGCTGTTGCAATTTAAACAGTGACCATGATTAAAATACTTCTTTTGAACTCATCTCCAACCACAGGGCTGTGACGCTTCAGTCCTAATAGCCTCTCCCAACAACGATGCCGAGAAGAACTCGGAGGACGATGACTCCCTCGCCGGCGATGGTTACGACACAGTCAACCGGGTCAAGGCTAGGGTCGAGAGGGAGTGCCCCGGCGTGGTCTCCTGCTCCGACATCCTTGCCCTCGCCGCCAGAGACGTTGTCAGCCTGGTAAGAAGCACGACTCCACTCTACTACTGACTACCGTTTCGTTTTCGCCGTCCTTCGGTTCTGAAACACTGTCCAATTTGGTTTCAGGCAGATGGCCCATACTGGACTGTGGAGCTCGGGCGCCGTGACGGCCTTGTCTCCAAGGCCAGCGACGTGGAGGGCAAGCTTCCTGGCCCTGACATGAAAGTCAAGGAGCTCACCGCCATCTTCAAGAACAGCGGCCTGTCCCAGTGGGACATGGTCGTGCTCTCTGGTGCGCACACAGTCGGGTTCGCCCACTGCACCCGCTTCTACAAGCGGCTGTACAGTTTCAACAGCACCCACGAGACTGATCCGTGGTTCAACCCGGCCTACGCGCAGCAGCTCATGGAAGCATGCCCGCGCAACGTCAGCGCAACCATTGCCGTAAACATGGACCCCGTCAGCCCGATCAAATTCGACAACGAGTACTACACCAACCTCGTCAACGGCTTGGGCCTCTTCACCTCTGACCAGGTGCTCTACAAGGACAATGCATCACAAAAGATAGTGCAGGAATTTTCCGCGAACCAGACAAAATTCTTCGAGGCGTTCACGGAATCCATGATCAAGCTGGGGAGAGTAGGGGTGAAGACTGGAAACAGTGGAGATATCAGAAGAGACTGCACTGCCTTCAACCACTAGATGACTGCTTCAGCAACTGTAATTCAGATGTATTGTTTGGAGTTTGACATGCATTTACCTTTCTTAGGGGGATTTGATAGACATATACTGAGTTTGATTCTTTTGCATACGGTTTCCATTGCTTTAGGGATTTTTTTCTCCTTTTTGTTTTTTCTTTTTCTCATTTCGGCTTATTGTTTGTGGGTGCATTTTTGTACAGCCTGAAGAGTGTAATGCCATTGAGGATTATCTCTTGAAAAAGAAATTTAAACTGATGAATAGGACAAATTAAGGGAAACGGTATTGGCTTGTGGTTCTCTTCTTTGTTTAGAAGAAACCTTCTGATTCAGTCTGTTTAAATGCATGTCTATCAGTATGAGATATTCATCTGTGATATAGGGACGTCGAAGTAAGACAAGATTGATTAAGCCATTTTAAGAACTTCAGTATTATCCCCAACAAGTAGTAAGAAATAAGAACAATAAGACATGTTGATGCACAACAATGAAAATGCGAAACTAACCGTTCGACTTTGCAGAAGTTTAATCACGGCCAGTGACTGGAAAAAGTCCTTGCCTGAAGAGGCGCCAATCCATGCCTATGATAGCCTGAAGAGGATCACCAGAAATAAACTATGCAAGTTAAAGCTGGAGGTGGCAACTGGAATAGATTTCTGAAGACTGGAGAGCGTCCGAAAACAACAGCTCATAGAGAAAATTATAGTGTAAAACATACAACGTGAATGAAGCCATCAAGTGCTAGCACAAAATTTCTTGGTGAATACAGAAAAGAATAAAGCCATTTAGCTAGAATATCATGGAGCTAAAACCATGACAATCGATTGCTTCTTGCAACACAATACACCAGAACATGAGAGTTAACATGCCATGCATATACCACATCTTAAATGAAGCTCTAACTCTCCCCATAGTCCAAATCAGTGAGTTCCTGAAATCTTCAGATGCACCATTTACTGGTCTGTATTAGGAACATGCCCGATATGTCAAAGTGTGCAAATAAAATATCTGTTTGAGAGGGCACAACAACCTTTGAAGACAACAAAATGTAAGATAAAATGTGTGAGTATCCAAGCCTCAAAGCTTGTAATATACCTTTCAAGACCATTTTCAAGCAGTAGTTCCAAACAATATCTGTAGCAATAGCTAAGTGCACTCTCTGCAGATCGGTGATACTTGAGAGCATATTTAGGCCCCACTGTCTGGATGGTTTCCCTGCAAAACAAGTTGATAAACATGATGACACAAGAATAGGAAATATACAGAACAATTATCATCCTTGAGTGCAAGACATGTACACTCTGCACTGATATCTTTTACAGCAACTAAAACGCGACGTTCAAATTTGCACTGTGAAGCAAGCTGCAGTCAAACTGCAATAAGATTTACAGTTCGTAATGCAACATGGTTCATGAAACAAAATAATTAGCTTGACCATATTATGGCTGGTCTATGGTAAGCAAGTATTGTAGTTGTAATGGCTGGTCTGATGTTGACAGCCCATATGGTCAGCACATAATGGGCATTTTGCGCCAAATAAATATTTGGCTCTTCGCACTAAACTGTCACGTCTGTAGGTAATTAAGTATTAAGTATCATCAATTTTCTAGTGGTAAATACATCAGCAAAATAGTATTTCCTTAGCAAAAGGAGGCCCAGTTAACAGCAACAATCTCTGAATTTATTCGAACTCCAAACTTACAGAAACATATTACTCCACCGATTTCTCTATGAACTTACCAACTAGAAGTCTCCCAGTTTTCAGAATGATTAACCAAATAAAACACTGCGATCAATTTCGGGTAATATCGGACACATTGTTCTAAAATAAGAAGGGATGGTCTACCTGCATTGCTGTAGCAGTCATGAGACGTTGTGCATTCAGCACACTTTGAACTAAAATATTACAATGTAAAGTAATAGGCCCACTGAGATATGTAAGCATTAGTGTATGCTTCGATTATATGTTTAATGTCTGCAAGCCAATTGTTGAGTTACACTCAAAATACCTTACTAATTTGGTAGTCAGTTTCAAAGCATAGTACAAATAGAAAAGCGTACATTTTAGGAATTAGCTCTGCAAGAATAATTCTTATGGGGAAATAATTGACCATCATGAGTTGAAAGAAAAATAGAGAAGCTTTAATTGACCATCATGAGTTGAAAGAAAAATAGAGAAGCTTTGACATACATTCCACTGCCCATCGGCACAAGTTTTTTGGCAAAAAAATTCAATACCCATGTATAGTACTTCCTGTCGTCGGCAGCTGCAGCTGAATCTTGTGGATATTTTGCCTACCAAAATCATCCCATTTTGTTGAGGTCATCATTTAAGTGGGTTTGCTGGGGCTGGCGAAAGAAACGAGGTTACCTTCGGAGTATAATTTACAAATAAGCCATCGCATAAATCGAAGAATGGCGCTTATCACACAGTAGAAAATACCATATTACTAGATCCAGAAACATCAGCATGCATTCCCTTGGTTAGATGATTGACAAACTCTTTCAGGTTATCGATGAACTGAATGTCGAGTTAAACCTCAATATTGATCTGAGAGATAATTCAATATCAGCAGCAGACATATCTCCTAAAACAGCAACACAGATCAAATAAAAATATTGCGACAACTAAATTATTCCATAGTTTTGGGTCTGAGAACATTTAATCAGATCCCATTTGCATGAGGATCATGTTTTCAAGGCCTTTTCAGTAAGTACTGTATCACTTCAGAACTCAAAATTCAAGGCACAACTGTAACTTGTTCTGTATGAAACTGAAGTTAGAAGGGACAAACGGCACACCATAAACCGATTTCAAATTGTGTGCCACCAAAACACATATTTCTTAATTAAAGTAAATCGACCAAGACATATTCTCATTTTGGGACTTCAGAAATGATGCATTCATAGTAGTAGAACGACAAGGTTAATGGCGAGTCTAAATAATAATATGTCATTCATAAGCTGTACAGCAATGTTGAGCCCTACCAGGTATTATCTTCATAAGCAGTATAGAAAAGTACACAAAGTGACACATCCCCAGTTAACTATGCAATCAAAATCGCTGGGGACTGTATCAGTACAAGTGTCCAATGCATTATATCTGTCTGTTTTTACCAGGAGAAAAACAGAAAGCCTACCGTGTATTAGCATTCCCTATTACGATATGTTGTTCCCACAATCAGCTTGACAGAATTTCCAAAAATGCAAATAGAGCGAAACCAAATCTGGTGAGCCAGACATCAAAATGGAGATTCTCTATAAAAAAAACTATGCACAATTTAGAATAATGACAACCTATGTTCATGAAGCAATTCAGTAACCAAATTCTAAAGACTGGAGACGCCGCATCACCAAGTTTCATCTGTCTCCACTTATGAAGTGAAGACATGCAAATCCAACAATCTTTTGTAATGGCCTTGTTCTATCTCTGCTTCATTTGCACCATGTAACAGCAGGAGCTCGATAACACAATCTTCCCAGTCAATACCATTACATGCGCCTCTTTTCTGTCTCTTCCTCCCACAGTCAGGAGCATTTGAGATCTCTGCCAGATGGTTTCTGTGAGTGACATGATCCATGGCAGGATCTTGTCTCTTTTGCCTTTTCTTGATATTTTTTTTGGGTGGACAGGCATCTTCATTTCGAAGAGCAGATGGCAAACCAGTTGTATTTTTTTGGGGTGGACAGGCATCTTCAGTTCGAAGAGTAGACGGCAAATCAATTGTACTTGCAGTACGAGCAGCAGGAGGGTTCCTAATTTCATCGATCCGACACTTGGCAGCTTCAATTCGTGCTCTCCTCCGTTTCTGCAACTCCAGTCCAGCAGTAAACGATGGAGGAGGTGCATCATAGCCAATGTCAATATCTGGTACCTCCTCAAGGGGCATGTTCTTGGCCCAGCCATTACCCAGCGAATCCATCCACGGCTCCAGGTCCAGCCCTCTCTTCCACCGCTTCCTCCTGGTAGCAACTTTGCCAACCTTCCCAAGTTCCTTTAGCTGAGCGATCCTCTTTAAGACGTTCTGGTAAGTATCTGACATGCCTCCCTCCGAGATCTTGAGATCCTCTGATTCTTGCCCAGAATTCTTGAAATCCAAATCATCAGCATCCAGGGGAACACTCTGGAGGTACTTGGACTCGTCCTCGTCGACGGTTGAGTACACCTGCACAATGCTGGCAATGTCTGGAGCGAAGCTCTCCAGAAACTGTTCCGAAGGGTCTGACTGTGACCGCATCTCCATGAGCCGGAGAAGCAAGGGCGCGTTCAGAAGCAGGTTTCTGGCATTGACGTCGGCACCCCACGGAAGCTGCTTCTGCGCCACACGCACCAGCGCAGCAACGAGCTCCTTGTATCGGAGGCGGCTGGTGTAAGGCACCGCCGGGATCTCCAGGGCGATTTCTTCCACGGACATGGAGGTGACCCCGTTCAGCTCTGCGGCGAAGGCGATCACGCCGGCGACAACAGGCTGTGGGTGCCGACCGGTGGTGAGGGACCACTTGGAGGCGCAGCGGAGGAGAAACCTGGCTTGGGAGAGGATGTCTTCGGTTTTCTCGCCTGCGGCTTCCCTGAGCTTGCCCGAGTACTCCACGGCGCGTTCGAGCGCGGCGGAGTAGTCGAAGGACGGGAGGGGAGGGAGGGAGAGGCGGGAGGCGATGCGGGACGCGAGGTCGGCGAGCGCGAACGTGGTGCAGGAGGCGGCCGCGGCGGCCTCGGCGAGGGAGATGGGAAGGCGGTGGCGCCGCGCGACGAGGAAGACGCAGGCGGCGGCGAGCGCGGGGAGGAAGGCGGTGCCCGGGGAGGCGAGGGCCCCGTCGGTGGCGGACTGGGCCATCTCGAGGACCTCCCGGAGGAGCGTGGGCGAGAGCGAGAAGGGGGCGACCGTGGAGGTGATGACGTCGGTGGCGAGGTAGAGCTTGCGGTCGAGGTAGGGGTTCTCGGAGCTGTAGACCTGCTTGGAGCTGCTGAAGTCGAGCTGCCCGTCGATGGTGAAGGTCTGCTTGTGGACGAACTCGCCGGCGCCAGCGTCGTGGACGCGGCCGCAGGAGGTGCAGACGAGCGCGCCCGAGTCCGGGTCCGAGACCACCGGGCCCTCGCCGCACGACCAGCACGTCGACGCCATCGCGCGCGCGCGACCGGCGGTTGCGGCGGCCGGCGCGGCGGCGGGTGAGGGCAGATGCGGAGGGCGGCGGCGGCTTGAGGGGGGAGAAACGATGTGGGGATTTCGATTCGAAGCCGCGCTCCGTCACGAGTTCGTCACGGCTCGAACGGCTTTGAGGGGTGTCACGCCGTGAACCGACTTAAGGTTCGAAATATGTTTTCCAAACAAAGAAAATATTTCTGCGTTACTCCCTCCGTCCACAAATAAGTGTACATCTAGGTTTTTGGATAAGTCAAACTTGTTTAATTTTGACCAACTTATTATCAAAAATTATACGCATATGTGACATTAGATTACTATATTATGAAACTATATTTCAAGGTGGATCTAGTGATACTAATCTAGTGTCATAAATACTGCTACTTTTTCCTAAATAAATGGTCAAATGGAATAAAGTTTGACTTATCAAAAAACCTAGATGTACACTTATTTGTGTACGGAGGGAGTATGTACTGGGAAACTTGGAATCTACCAAAAATTCAACTACAGTAGGAGTACCTAATAAAGATCATGTTTGATTGTAAAAAAAATATAGAGATTTATGTACAAAATCGGAAAAGCAAATCAGGAAGCATTTCAGCTGACATCACAATGGATAGGTCTTTGGACTTATGTGAGCGTGTATGATTTTTTGTTTCAGTATGTTCAAGATCTACAGAATGACGGTTGCTTTAATTATGATTTCATTTCTAAAATTAATCATAAAAAGTGTTCCTTCAATGTTTTTATAGGAGCGATTGTGTGGGAGGAGGTGTTTCTGGTCCCGAGCACAAATGAACTCGATTTGTGGACCACGCAATTCATCTTGGGATGTGTCCCGCCAGGTCTGCTAATGTCAGATACAGCGTGCAAAACGGAGTGGAACAGTCCGATACTAGCAGGATACCACGGTGTGCGATGCGACGGGGCTTGACGGAAGTGTAGTGCAATCCTGGCCTAGCTTGACGAGAGTCAATCTGTTTTGGTGGTACATGTTGGGTATTTCCCTGTTCCTATGGTACAGAATCTGTGCGCGATGAATGCTGAGAAATTGGAGGTGCTTCGCACGCATTGTGGTGTGGACGGCGCATGACTGCTCCTGGATCAAGGAGGCGCCATAGGTGCCTGATGATCATCTGCAGGGTGGGGGCTTGCGACGTGGCCCGAAATCTGCATCGACTAAAGTGGCCGGTGCCGCGGCCTGGAGATCCCCTTGGAGGACCTGCACGCCTGATGGAGCACCCGATGGAGGCTGCAACTGAATGGCTTCATCCACGATTAGATTGGGGCGGATTCGATCAGTTGGGTGGTGCTGCTGCTTCACTTGGGCGCATGGTAGAGCAGCCTGGATAAGGTGCCGATCGTGTTCCTGCCATTCGATGAACTTGGTAGCCACCGTCACCGTCCTGTAATGAATTGCTTGATGGATTACAACGCGGGACACAGAAATAAAAGTAAGCAATCGACGATGAGATCTGGTGAGCGCCGACGGAATTAATCCTTATACATGTGGAATCACACACTGAGACACCAGGACGGGTTCCGAGACCGTAAATCTGGGTAACGATCTCCTCGCCGCACCATGGGAGGCACCAGAGGGTGGATCTGCTGGATGGGGTAGTATCTTGTGTTCGAAGATGAGGACGACATGGTAGTGCGTTGAGGGAGGAGGACAAATCGGAGATGGTGGCGATGGAAGACGATGGGGATAAAAGTTAGGTGAGGAGAAGGGCCTATGGGAGAAGGAGGATAACCGCTGCAGCGCTGCTGGAGTAGATTGACGGACGTGTTGTACCAGTTACGGACGTCGGGCTAAGTTGGCTTCAGTGCGTGCACAGACGTGAGCCAAGGCACAGTAGACGTTTCAATAAACAAATGGCATACATCGTATAATACAGAGCGATACCTCCAACCTCTGCGCCAATGGATGGTCCAGAAAACAGGTGCATCTTAGCTCGAGTTCAGATAGGCATTTCCGCGATTGTGTGTACGTACGTTTATAGAAGTAAATGGGTATACATATTTATAGACGTATGCGTCTGTAATATGTACCGCAAAAACAAATAACGATAGGTTGCAGCCACTCTTGTTGAACAGAAGGCGATAGGTATGATGCGGCCGTCGCAGTTTAGGGGGAGAGATGGAACTTCCGTACCTAGTCGTATCTATGAACAACAAAAATCTACTTCAACAAGTATAATTAATTGGGAAAATTGGCTAAAAGTTGGTCAATCTAAGATCATCTACACAAAGTTGATTAACTATTGGTAAAATACGCATTAGGAGCTTGGTAGCAAATAAAGATCAACACTCAGCCGCCCCCTCCAATTATATCATTACGTTGAAAGACAAAACTATCTCTGATTAGTGAACGGAGTTGCACACAAAATGCTCGCTAGGCCATTTTCGATCAACTAGATCATAAATCTCCATCGCGTGCGCTTGCTGCTAGCGCAACACCCGGCGGCATCTCAATCAGTACGACATCCACCATTTGCCAAAGTTCGTCCACGACGCCACCCCTAATTCATGCATATTTCACGGTTACTAGTGAGTTGCAACTAGATTGGTATTGCTTCATATCTGCGACTTAATCATATTGCTTTAGCCTAAGGAAATTGGAGGAGTATATAAGGCTCACATCTTTCTCCTTAGGCTGGTTACTCCTTTTCCATCTCTCTCCTCCAATGTGAACCTTTAAAATTTGTCCTTCCTCTTTTTCATCCTATGCTTGTTGAATCTTTTTGAGGGAAAACTGAGATAAGATCTAGATCTATGTTTCCAGCAGTCAATATCCTCTCTAAGTGAGGGTAGACATCGTAGATCTAGATCTTGGATTTCTTTGTGTGATTTTATATTTGTTCTTCATCTCTTATTCTCTCAATAGCTTTTGTTGTTTTGGTGGAATTTGAGAGCGGGAGATTTGAGCATCTTAGTGGTGTTCTTGCCATTTCATTTGGTTCATCGGTTTGAGTTTTTGTGGTGATACGTGGAGGTGAAAGTTTGTGAGTATGAGCTTGTTACTCTTGGGTCTTTGGACCCTAGACGACTTGATGATCTTAGTGGTGTTCTTGGGACCTTCAATTAAGTTGTGGAGGTTACTCAAGCGTGAGGCCTTCGTGCCGATTTCTTGGGAGCCTCCAATTAAGTTGTGGAGATTTCTCTAAGCTTTGTGCGGGTTTGTGACCACCCTCAAGGATCACTTAGTGGATCAAGGATTTCATTTTGATGGGAAGGGCTCGAGAATACATTGAGGCCTTTGTGGCATTTGGAATGCTTTGTCCTCCACAGTGCTCCAACGGAGAATAGCACTCGCAAGAGTAAATTGTGAACTCCGGCTACATCACCGTCTCCGTGTCACCTCGGTTATTCCTATACCCGAGCTCTTTACTTATGAATTTTACTTTTGTGATAACCTTTGTGTTTGAAGTTATTTATCTTGCTATCGCATAGTTGCTTGTTTTGCTTAGCATAATTGTTGATGCACATAGATGAACTATAGTATATGTAGGTTTTGTGCTTGATAATTTAAAGGTTAATCGTGAAAGTTTTAAACCGCCTATTCACCCCCCCACCCCCACCCAGGCGGCATCTGTGTCCTTTCACCGTTCATTACGCTCTAACACCCACCCTCATGTCTATGGCCGCAATATATATTTTTATTACTTTTCTTGGGTATTGAAGCCTCAACTCTGGTTTTAATTTGTGTGCACCTAACCAATTTACCCATCAGTCTTAACTGGGAGACGATTGGTCATTACACTTAAACACTCCCCTCACGTCTATGCTTTTTTTTTGGAAGTATTGACGGGTGCAGCGGGGGAAGGCCAGAATAAGTATTTTTTAGTTGCATTTCTTTGGGTATTGAACCTTCAACCTCCGGTTATAAGTTGTATGCACCTAACCATTCACCCATCAGTCCAAACTGAGAGAGAGGGGGGAGGCGAGGGTCGGTCATTACACTCTAACAATTTTATCAATGGTCAATCAAGTTTGGGTAGATAATCCAAGGTTAATGAACTTTGGGTAAATAATCAATTTTCCCTAATTAATTAAGCTTCTGCTAACCAATGCAATTCAACTTATAAGATTTAAGTAAGAAGTTTCCATTCCGAAAATGATCGGCAGAACCTAGCAACACGCGAGGATGAAATCTTATTGTTCATTACTTCAAGATCAGTGTCATACGGAGTATTCACCAAGGCTCATGTATTTATCATGCATGTATTTAATCAACCATTAATGTTTGTAGCCCCACTACTGCATGTTGACTTACTGCATGTAATATCCCAGGTATTGGGGTTACAAAAATAGAGGAAACAGATGTGTGCATTGCATTCATGCATAGAAAATCTGGGGAATTTTCGCGCTTTAAAGTAAAACAGATCCACAAGAATCGAAGTTTCACTTGACCTTGGTGGAATTGAAGTAGCTCATCAAGTCAAGCACTACAAACCTCAATGTGACTCTGATAAAACCTTGTTTTGGGTAGAGAAGATTTGATCTAAGGGGTTAGATCAAATGGAACTAATAATCAAGACAACAACACTTTACTCAATGATCAAATGCTTGATCTTATTCAAGATCACAACATGATATTCCTTGCCATAACATATGAACATCCATTTAATTGGAAATCAAGTAAAATAAATGAAGAAACTATTCTTCACTTATCTTTTCCATGTCCTAAGAATAATCTATGATCCTACCATGGAATCTCATGGTATTCATTCCACTTCCACATTGGAATTATAACAAGGAGATCCACTCAAGAAATATATATTCTTCCCTATTCCAAATAGTTAAGCATCAAACCTAGAGAGGTGAGAATTCTATTATAATTAATAGAGAAGCAATGGCAAACCTTGGATATAAATATCTATATGATCACGACATCATCTTCAAGAGGAACCCTAGGATATTATTCAAGACCTTCCCTAGAGAGATAATCCATTCATGTTAAACATAGATATTGGTGACTACATAATTATCTTTAGAGAATAACCTTGGGTTAAATTGAAGTCCTTCCCAAATGAGAGAGACCATTCATACTAATCCTAGTTCTGTTTATTTATGAATAAAGGACAACCATTGAACTAAAGCATTAGGTTGTAAAACATTTCCCTTGGAATGGTGAGATAACCTAATATCACATGGAATAATATCATATCCATGAATTGATAAAGTAAAGAGGGGATTATTTCAACATAGATAGTCAAGTGGAGTTTTAGACTTAATATCTATTGAGATATTGTGAGTACACCATAAACCCTAGAATAACCATTCCTTTATAAGAGAGCCCAAGCTATAGTGTTACACTCAAGTAGTTGAGGCAACACTTGAATGTGAGGGAGAGAACTATTCTTATAACCAGATGATTATATCATCAGTGATTAAGTAGACCCTAACATCTCAGACATTCTCCTGGGATATAAACTTTAGAGGCAACCATAGTAGTCTCATTCAAGAAGGTAAATTAGAAGTACTATACCCTAGTTGATCAAGACAATGCCTGATCATGGAAGTGAGAAACCTATTTAATGAGAGATACTTTAGGAAGCCAAGCCTTGAACACTATAAATTGAGTGATGATCCTAAACCCTAAGAACTTGAGATAGAGATATTAAGAACAAGTTGATCATGCCTAATCCATGATCATGCTCTTGAGATATGTAAGGATAAGTTAAACCCTAATAGGATAACTAGATATCATTCACCACATGAAATATTAGGGAGGTAACTAGTAAGCAACTCTAGGCTTATATCCCAACCTTAACTTGTGAATCACTTGGTGATCATAAGTACAATTCTACCACATCTACATTCCACCTATCCTTCACTTAAAGAACCTAAGAGAACTTTAGAGTCAAACTCTATACTTTATATGATTAACAACTAATCATCATTAGAACCAAAGTTAACTATAAAAAGAACCATATCTACTTTAGTTACTTTAATAATGTATTAAGTATAACAATAGGGGAATCAAATAGAACCAATTCTCAGATCCTTAGTAACTAGAGGAGTGATACGTCTCCAACGTATCGATAATTTCTTGTGTTCCATGCCACATTATTGATGTTATCTACATGTTTTATGCACACTTTATGTCATATTCGTGCATTTTCTGGAACTAACCTATTAACAAGATGCCGAAGTGCCGATTCTTTGTTCTGCTGTTTTTGGTTTCAAAAATCCTAGTAAAGAAATATTCTCGGAATTGGACGAAATAAAAGCCCAGAGGCCTATTTTTACACGAAGCTTCCAGAAGACCGAAGACGAGACGAAGAGGGGCCACGGGGTGGCCAAACCCTAGGGCGGCGCGGCCCCACCCCTGGCCGCGCCGGCCTATGGTTTGGGCCCCCTGTGCCGCCTCTCGACCTACCCTTCCGCCTACTTAAAGCCTCCGTGACGAAACCCCCGCACCGAGAGCCACGATACGGAAAACCTTCCGGAGACGCCGTCACCGCCGATCCCATCTCGGGGGATCCTGGAGATCGCCTCCGGCACCCTGCCGGAGAGGGGAATCATCTCCCGGAGGACTCTACACCGCCATGGTCGCCTCCGGAGTGATGAGTGAGTAGTCTACCCCTGGACTATGGGTCCATAGCAGTAGCTAGATGGTTGTCTTCTCCCCATTGTGCTATCATTGTCGGATCTTGTGAGCTGCCTATCATGATCAAGATCATCTATATGTAATTCTATATGTTGCGTTTGTTGGGATCCGATGAATAGAGAATACTTGTTATGTTGATTATCAAAGTTATGCTTAAGTGTTGTTTAAGATCTTGCATGCTCTCCGTTATTAGTAGATGCTCTGGCCAAGTAGATGCTTTTAACTCCAAGAGGGAGTACTTATGCTCGATAGTGGGTTCATGCCTGCATTGACACACGGGACGAGTGACGAAAGTTCTAAGGTTGTGTTGTCTTTGTTGCCACTAGGGATAAAACATTGATGCTATGTCTAAGGATGTAGTTGTTGATTACATTACGCACCATACTTAATGCAATTGTCTGTTGCTTTGCAACTTAATACTGGAGGGGTTCGGATGATAACTCGAAGGTGGACTTTTTAGGCATAGATGCGGTTGGATGGCGGTCTATGTACTTTGTCGTAATGCCCAATT
This sequence comes from Lolium rigidum, assembly GCF_022539505.1. Taxonomy (NCBI): domain Eukaryota; kingdom Viridiplantae; phylum Streptophyta; class Magnoliopsida; order Poales; family Poaceae; genus Lolium; species Lolium rigidum. Next base: position 103,836,166 of record NC_061508.1, on the reverse strand, counting down.
AAATCTCACTATACTCATCATGATATGTATGTGCATTGTCATGCTCTCTTTATTTGTCAATTGCCCAACCGTAATTTGTTCACCCAACATGCTTGTTCGTCTTATGGGAGAGACACCTCTAGTGAACTGTGGACCCCGGTCCAATTCTCTTTACTCGAAATACAATCTCTTGCAATACTTGTTTTTACTGTTTTCTCTGCAAACAATCATCTTCCACACAATACGGTTAATCCTTTGATTCAGCAAGCCGGTGAGATTGACAACCTCACTCTGTTTCGTTGGGGCAAAGTACTTTGGTTGTGTTGTGCGGGTTCCACGTTGGCGCCGGAATCTCCGGTGTTGCGCCGCACTACATCCCGCCGCCATCAACCTTCAACGTGCTTCTTGGCTCCTCCTGGTTCGATAAACCTTGGTTTCTTTCCGAGGGAAAACTTGCTCGCTGTGCTCATCATACCTTCCTCTTGGGGTTGCCCAACGAACGTGTGAAATACACGCCATCAAGCATATTTTCACGGCGCCGTTGCCGGGGAGATCAAGACACGCTGCAAGGGGAGTCTCCACTTCTCAATCTCTTTACTTTGTTTTTGTCTTGCTTAGTTTTATTTACTACTTTGTTTGCTGCACTAAATCAAAATACAAAAAAAAATTAGTTGCTAGTTTTACTTTATTTGCTATCTTGTTTGCTATATCAAAAACACAAAAAAATTAGTTTACTTGCATTTACTTTATCTAGTTTGCTTTATTTACTATTGCTAAAATGGCCAACGCTGAAAATACTAAGTTGTGTGACTTCACAACCACAAATAATAATGATTTCTTATGCACACCTATTGCTCCACCTGCTACTACAGCGAGAATTCTTTGAAATTAAACTCGCTTTACTCGAATCTTGTTATGAAAGATCAATTTTCCGGAATTAGTTCCGATGATGCTGCTGCCCATCTTAATAATTTTGTTGAACTATGTGAAATGCAAAAATATAAAGATGTAGATGGTGATATTATTAAACTAAAATTGTTCCCTTTCTCATTAAGAGGAAGAGCTAAAGATTGGTTGCTATCTCTGCCTAAGAATAGTATTGATTCATGGACTAAATGCAAGGATGCTTTTATTGGTAGATATTATCCCCTGCTAAAATTATATCTTTGAGGAGCAGCATAATGAATTTTAAACAATTAGATACTGAACATGTTGCTCAAGCTTGGGAAAGAATGAAATCTCTAGTTAAAAAGTGCCCAACCCATGGACTGACTACTTGGATGATCATCCAAACCTTCTATGCAGGACTAAATTTTTCTTCGCGGAATTTATTGGATTCAGCTGCTGGAGGTACCTTTATGTCCATCACTCTTGGTGAAGCAACAAGGCTTCTTGATAATATGATGATCAACTACTATGAATGGCACACGGAAAGAGCTCCACAAGGTAAGAAGGTAAATTCTGTTGAGGAATCCTCTTCCTTGAATGATAAGGTTGATGCTATTATGTCTATGCTTGTGAATGATAGGACTAATGTTGATCCTAATAATGTTCCATTAGCTTCATTGGTTGCACAAGAAGAACATGTTGATGTAAACTTCATTAAAAATAATAATTTCAACAACAATGCTTACCGGAACAATTCTAGTAACAACTATAGGCCATATCCTTATAATAATGGTAATGGCTATGGTAATTCTTATGGAAATTCTTACAACAATAATAGGAATTCACCCCCTGGACTTGAAGCTATGCTTAAAGAATTTATTAGTACACAAACTGCTTTTAACAAATCTGTTGAAGAAAAGCTTGGCAAAATTGATATTCTTGTTTCTAGAGTTGATAGTCTTGCCTCTGATGTTGATCTTTTGAAATCAAAAGTTATGCCTAATGAGAATTATCATAATAAAATTGTTACTACAGCAAATGCCATTCAAGTTAGAATTAATGAGAATATAAGATTAATGGCTGAACTGCGTGCTAGGTGGGATAGAGAAGAAAATGAAAAACTAGCTAAAGAGAAGAATATAGCTAAAGTTTGGACTATTACCACCACTAGTAATGCTAATGCTACACAAGTTGCTGCACCTCCTACTCATACTAATAAAAGAATTGGTGTTAGCAATGATTCCACTTCTAATGCAAAGCGCGAAAAACTGCCTGAAACTGCTAAAACTGCTGAAACTGCTTGTGATAAAGCTGCTGAAATTTTTTCCAACATTGGGGATGATGATCCCATTGCTTTAGATTATAATGGTTTGAATTTTGATGATTGCCACATCTCTGAAGTGATAAAGTTCTTGCAAAAACTTGCTAAAAGTCCTAATGCTAGTGCTATAAATTTGGCTTTCACGCATCATATTACAAATGCTCTCATAAAAGCTAGAGAAGAGAAACTAGAGCGCGAAGCCTCTATTCCTAAAAAGTTAGAAGATGGTTGGGAGCCCATCATTAAGATGAAGGTTAAAGACTTTTATTGTAATGCTTTATGTGATCTTGGTGCAAGTATTTCTGTTATGCCTAAGAAAATTTATAATATGCTTGACTTGCCACCGCTGAAAAATTGTTATTTGGATGTTAATCTTGCTGATCATTCTACAAAGAAACCTTTGGGTAAAGTTGATAATGTTCGCATTACCGTTAACAATAATCTTGTTCCCGTTTATTTTGTTGTCTTGGATATTGAATGCAATGCATCTTGTCCAATTATATTGGGAAGACCTTTTCTTCGAACTGTTGGTGCTATTATTGATATGAGGGAAGGTAATATAAAATATCAATTTCCTCTCAAGAAAGGTATGGAACACTTCCCTAGAAAGATAATGAAGGTACCTTATGATTCTATTATTAGAACAAATTATGATGTTGATGCTTCATCTCTCGATGTTACTTGATACACACTTTCTGCGCCTAGCTGAAAGGCGTTAAAGAAAAGCGCTTATGGGAGACAACCCATGTTTTTACCTACAGTACTTTGTTTTTATTTTGTGTCTTGGAGTTGTTTACTACTGTAGCAACCTCTCCTTATCTTAGTTTTGAGTTTTGTTGTGCCAAGTTAAGCCGTTGATAGAAAAGTAAGTACTAGATTTGGATTACTGCGCAGTTCCAGATTTCTTTGCTGTCACGAATCTGGGTCCACCTCCCTGTAGGTAGCTCAGAAAATTACGCCAATTTACGAGCATGATCCTAAGATATGTACGCAACTTTCATTCAATTTGAGCATTTTCGTTTGAGCAAGTCTGGTGCTATTTTAAAATTCGTCAATACGAACTGTTCTGTTTTGACAGATTCTGCCTTTTATTTCGCATTGCCTCTTTCGCTATGTTGGATGAATTTCTTTGATCCACTAATGTCCAGTAGCATTATGCAATGTCCAGAAGTGTTAAGAATGATTGTGTCACCTCTGAATATGTCAATTTATATTGTGCACTAACCCTCTAATGAGTTGTTTCGAGTTTGGTGTGGAGGAAGTTTTCAAGGATCAAGAGAGGAGTATGATGCAACGTGATCAAGGAGAGTGAAAGCTCTAAGCTTGGGGATGCACCCGTGGTTCACCCCTGCATATATCAAGAAGACTCAAGCGTCTAAGCTTGGGGATGCCCAAGGCATCCCCTTCTTCATCAACAAATTATCGGGTTCCTCCCCGAAACTACATTTTTATTCGGCCACATCTTATGTGCTTTTTCTTGGAGCGTCGGTTTGTTTTTGTTTTTGTTTTGTTTGAATAAAATGGATCCTAGCATTCACTTTATGGGAGAGATACACGCTCCGCTGTAGCATATGGACAAATATGTCCTTGGTTTCTACTCATAGTATTCATGGCGAAGTTTCTCCTTCGTTAAATTGTTATATGGTTGGAATTGGAAAATGATACATGTAGTAATTGCTAAAAATGTCTTGGGTAATGTGATACTTGGCAATTGTTGTGCTCATGTTTAAGCTCTTGCATCATATGCTTTGCACCCATTAATGAAGAAATACATAGAGCATGCTAAAATTTGGTTTGCATATTTGGTTTCTCTAAGGTCTAGATAATTTCTAGTTTTGAGTTTGAACAACAAGGAAGACGGTGTAGAGTCTTATAATGTTTTCAATATGTCTTTTATGTGAGTTTTTCTGCACCGGTTCATCCTTGTGTTTGTTTCAAATAACCTTGCTAGCCTAAACCTTGTATCGAGAGGGAATACTTCTCATGCATCCAAAATACTTGAGCCAACCACTATGCCATTTGTGTCCACCATACCTACCTATACTACATGGTATTTTCCCGCCATTCCAAAGTAAATTGCTTGAGTGCTACCTTTAAAACTCCATCATTCACCTTTGCAATATATAGCTCATGGGACAAATAGCTTAAAAACTATTGTGGTATTGAATATGTAATTATGCACTTTATCTCTTATTAAGTTGCTTGTTGTGCGATAACCATGTTTATCGGGGAACGCCATCAACTCATTGTTGAATTTCATGTGAGTTGCTATGCATGTTCGTCTTGTCCGAAGTAAGGGCGATCTACACCGAGTTGAATGGTTTGAGCATGCATATTGTGAGAGAAGAACATTGGGCCGCTAACTAAAGCCATGATTCATGGTGGAAGTTTCAGTTTTGGACAAATATCCTCAAATCTCTAATGAGAAAAGAATTAATTGTTGTCAAATGCTTAAAGCATTAAAAGAGGAGTCCATTATCTGTTGTCTATGTTGTCCCGGTATGGATGTCTAAGTTGAGAATAATCAAAAGCGAGAAATCCAAATGCGAGCTTTCTCCTTATACCTTTGTACAAGGCGGCATAGAGGTACCCCTTTGTGAAACTTGGTTAAAGCATATGTATTGCGGTGATAATCCAGGTAGTCCAAGCTAATTAGGACAAGGTGCGGGCACTATTGGTACACTATGCATGAGGCTTGCAACTTATAAGATATAATTTACAAGATGCATATGCTTTATTACTACCGTTGACAAAATTGTTTCATGTTTTCAAAATCAAAGCTCTAGCACAAATATAGCAATCGATGCTTTTCCTCTATGAGGACCATTCTTTTACTTTCAATGTTGAGTCAGTTCACCTATTTCTCTCCACCTCAAGAAGCAAACACTTGTGTGAACTGTGCATTGATTCCTACATACTTGCTTATTGCACTTATTATATTACTCTATGTTGACAATATCCATAAGATATACATGTTACAAGTTGAAAGCAACCGCTGAAACTTAATCTTCTTTTGTGTTGCTTCAATACCTTTACTTTGAATTATTGCTTTATGAGTTAACTCTTATGCAAGACTTATTGATGCTTGTCTTGAAGTGCTATTCATGAAAAGTCTTTGCTTTATGATTCACTTGTTTACTCATGTCATACACATTGTTTTGATCGCTGCATTCATTACATATGCTTTACAAATAGTATGATCAAGATTATGATGGCATGTCACTCCAGAAATTATCTTTGTTATCGTTTTACTCGCTCGGGACGAAGCGGAACTAAGCTTGGGGATGCTGATACGTCTCCAACGTATCGATAATTTCTTGTGTTCCATGCCACATTATTGATGTTATCTACATGTTTTATGCACACTTTATGTCATATTCGTGCATTTTCTGGAACTAACCTATTAACAAGATGCCGAAGTGCCGATTCTTCGTTTTACGCTGTTTTTGGTTTCAAAAATCCTAGTAAAGAAATATTCTCGGAATTGGACGAAATAAAAGCCCGGAGGCCTATTTTTACACGAAGCTTCCGGAAGACCGAAGACGAGACGAAGAGGGGCCACGGGGTGGCCAAACCCTAGGGCGGCGCGGCCCCACCCCGGCCGCGCCGGCCTATGGTTTGGGCCCCCGTGCCGCCTCTCGACCTACCCTTCCGCCTACTTAAAGCCTCCATGACGAAACCCCCGGCACCGAGAGCCACGATACGGAAAACCTTCCGAGAGACGCCGTCACCGCCGATCCCATCTCGGGGGATCCTGGAGATCGCCTCCGGCACCCCGCCGGAGAGGGGAATCATTTCCCGGAGGACTCTACACCGCCATGGTCGCCTCCGGAGTGATGAGTGAGTAGTCTACCCCTGGACTATGGGTCCATAGCAGTAGCTAGATGGTTGTCTTCTCCCCATTGTGCTATCATTGTCGGATCTTGTGAGCTGCCTATCATGATCAAGATCATCTATATGTAATTCTATATGTTGCGTTTGTTGGGATCCGATGAATAGAGAATACTTGTTATGTTGATTATCAAAGTTATGCTTAAGTGTTGTTTAAGATCTTGCATGCTCTCCGTTATTAGTAGATGCTCTGGCCAAGTAGATGCTTTTAACTCCAAGAGGGAGTACTTATGCTCGATAGTGGGTTCATGCCCGCATTGACACCAGGACGATGTGACGAAAAGTTCTAAGGTTGTGTTGTGTTGTTGCCACTAGGGATAAAACATTGATGCTATGTCTAAGGATGTAGTTAATCCTTTGATTCAGCAAGCCGGTGAGATTGACAACCTCACTGTTTCGTTGGGGCAAAGTACTTTGGTTGTGTTCTGCAGGTTCCACGTTGGCGCCGGAATCTCTGGTGTTGCGCCGCACTACATCCCGCCGCCATCAACCTTCAACGTGCTTCTTGGCTCCTCCTGGTTCGATAAACCTTGGTTTCTTTCTGAGGGAAAACTTGCTGCTGTGCTCATCATACCTTCCTCTTGGGGTTGCCCAACGAACGTGTGAAATACACGCCATCAAGGAGCACATGAAATACTAAACAAGTAACTACTTTATCATGCATGGGAAAGCCTAAACCTTAGCCATTATAAGTAAGAATGCAAGCCTTGATAAATTATCCTTAGACCCCAAAGAGAAGGAAACTTGAATTGTCACTATTAAAATGTTTATTTGAAAAACCTATCCATATTCAAAACATAAATGAACAACCATATGGTCAAGAACATTGCCAGGGCCTAATGGTAATCCTACCATGAATAATCCATCAAGTTCATTTGATTCAAATAGAATTGTATTCCAAATAAAAAAAAGAGTTTAAAACAACACCTATCTCCATGCCTATTTGATATTAATGCAATAGAATCAAATATAAAATATTTGTTTCAAATAGAAAAGTGATGTAGAGATCATTGCACTACATCTTAATGGAATTAATGTAATAAAAACCCTGCAAGTTAAACAGAATTCAAATTAATCTCAAAACAGAAAATAGAAAATAATACAAAACAGAAAACAAAATAAAAATGGAAAAAGGAACATAAGAGAGAAGGGGGCTCACATGTCCACCACGGCAGCCAACGAAGCCCAGTAGCAGTCCACCAACACGGCCTAGCCCAAGACTAAAGCCAACCCAAACTCCATACCGACTCGCTGTGGAAGAAAACCGAGGTCGTCTTCTTCCCCGATGGTGACACGGCGGCGAGCAGCTCCTCGTCTCGTCATCGATTCGGATAACGTCGAAGCCACGTGATCCTCTGGACATGAACCGCAAGGCACCCTCTCCATCCTCATCCAAACACGAAGTGATTCGTGCAGAAAACCTAACCGTCGTCTCTGCCGTATCCCGGCCATTGGCGACGGATTGCCGTCGATTCCGAGCCCGCCTTGAGCTATAAAGCCACGCCGAGGAGTGATGTGCTGCACTTGATCTCCCAATCCTCCACTCACCTTCTCTGGTTCCCTCTATTTCGCGAAATCCACCGACGAGCTCCGCCGGTGTTCATCACGTTGCCATCGATGGAGGTCATCCCGGCGTCTAGTAAGTGGCCGTGGAGATGCGCTCGAGCATACTGAGCATCTGTGCGGGAGGAATTGGTCCGGGGTGATCTCCGTTGGGAGAATTTCATCGATTTCGTCCGCAGCAACCCGCCGGAATCCGCGACCGTGAGCTTGTCTCCGGCCATCCCTGCCTCCGCCGACCACCTCGACCAAACCAGGGTGAGATTGCGCTTCACCTGAGCCTATTATTGCATCCTATATCCGCCTGTAGCTAGTTCTTGCATCTTGGCCGGAGTTCACCGCCGCGGAGACGCTCGCCGGAGTCGTCTCCGATGACCATTTGCTGGGGGCGCCGCTTCCATCTTGTTCAGCGTGTAGAGCCGAGCGTAACTCGCCCCTTATTCCGTCTCCTACTAGCCGGAATCGCCGTCGCCGGCTGATGGCGTGTATTTCACACGTTCGTTGGGCAACCCCAAGAGGAAGGTATGATGCGCACAGCAGCAAGTTTTCCCTCAGAAAGAAACCAAGGTTTATCGAACCAGGAGGAGCCAAGAAGCACGTTGAAGGTTGATGGCGGCGAGATGTAGTGCGGCGCAACACCGTAGATTCCGGCGCCAACGTGGAACCCGCACAACACAACCAAAGTACTTTGCCCCAACGAAACAGATGAGGTTGTCAATCTCACCGGCTTGCTGTAACAAAGGATTAACCGTATTGTGTGGAAGATGATTGTTTGCAGAGAAAACAAGTAAAAACAAGTATTGCAAGAGATTGTATTTCAAGAAAGAGAATTGGACCGGGGTCCACAGCTCACTAGAGGTGTCTCTCCCATAAGACGAACAAGCATGTTGGGTGAACAAATTACAGCTTGGGCAATTGACAAATAAAGAGAGCATGACAATGCACATACATATTATGATGAGTATAGTGAGATTTAATTGGGCATTACGACAAAGTACATAGACCGCCATCCAACCGCATCTATGCCTAAAAAGTCCACCTTCGAAGTTATCATCCGAACCCCTCCAAGTATTAAGTTGCAAAGCAACGGACAATTGCATTAAGTATGGTGCGTAATGTAATCAACAACTACATCCTTAGACATAGCATCAATGTTTTATCCCTAGTGGCAACAAGCACAACACAACCTTAGAACTTTCTCGTCACCGTCCTGGTGTCAATGTGCATGAACCCACTATCGAGCATAAGTACTCCCTCTTGGAGTTAAAAGCATCTACTTGGCCAGAGCATCTACTAATAACGGAGAGCATGCAAGATCATAAACAACACATAAGCATAACTTTGATAATCAACATAACAAGTATTCTCTATTCATCGGATCCCAACAAACGCAACATATAGAATTACATATAGATGATCTTGATCATGATAGGCAGCTCACAAGATCCGACAATGATAGCACAATGGGGAGAAGACAACCATCTAGCTACCGCTATGGACCCATAGTCCAGGGGTAGACTACTCACTCATCACTCCGGAGGCGACCATGGCGGTGTAGAGTCCTCCGGGAGATGATTCCCCTCTCCGGCAGGTGCCGGAGGCGATCTCCCGTGATCCCCCGAGATGGGATCGGCGGCGACGGCGTCTCGCAAGGTTTTCCGTATCGTGGCTCTCGCACCGGGGGTTTCGTCACGGAGGCTTTAAGTAGGCGGAAGGGTAGGTCAAGAGGCGGCACGAGGGCCCCACACCACAGGCCGCGCGGCCAAGGGGGGCCGCGCCGCCCTAGGGTGTGGCCCCCTCGTGGCCCCTCTTCGTCTCGTCTTCGGTCTTCCGGAAGCTTCGTGAGAAAATAGGCCTCCGGGCTTTTATTTCGTCCAATTCCGAGAATATTTCTTTACTAGGATTTCTGAAACCAAAAACAGCAGAAAACAAAGAATCGGCACTTCGGCATCTTGTTAATAGGTTAGTTCCGTAAAATGCACGAATATGACATAAAGTGTGCATAAAACATGTAGATAACATCAATAATGTGGCATGGAACACAAGAAATTATCGATACGTTGGAGACGTATCAGCATCCCCAAGCTTAGTTCTCCTCGTCCCGAGCAGGTAAAACGATAATAAAGATAATTTCTGGAGTGACATGCCATCATAATCTTGATCATACTATTTGTAAAGCATATGTAAAGAATGCAGCGATCAAAACAATGTGTATGACATGAGTAAACAAGTGAATCATAAAGCAAAGACTTTTCATGAATAGCACTTCAAGACAAGCATCAATAAGTCTTGCATAAGAGTTAACTCATAAAGCAATAATTCAAAGTAAAGGTATTGAAGCAACACAAAAGAAGATTAAGTTTCAGCGGTTGCTTTCAACTTGTAACATGTATATCTCATGGATATTGTCAACATAGAGTAATATAATAAGTGCAATAAGCAAGTATGTAGGAATCAATGCACAGCTCACACAAGTGTTTGCTTCTTGAGGTGGATAGAAATAGGTGAACTGACTCAACATTGAAAGTAAAAGAATGGTCCTCATAGAGGAAAAGCATCGATTGCTATATTTGTGCTAGAGCTTTGATTTTGAAAACATGAAACAATTTTGTCAACGGTAGTAATAAAGCATATGCATCATGTAAATTATATCTTATAAGTTGCAAGCCTCATGCATAGTGTACTAATAGTGCTCGCACCTTGTCCTAATTAGCTTGGACTACCCGGATTATCACCGCAATACATATGCTTTAACCAAGTTTCACAAAGGGTACCTCTATGCCGCCCGTACAAAGGTCTAAGGAGAAAGCTCGCATTTGGATTTCTCGCTTTTGATTATTCTCAACTTAGACATCCATACCGGGACAACATAGACAACAGATAATGGACTCCTCTTTTAATGCTTTAAGCATTTGACAACAATTAATTCTTTTCTCATTAGAGATTTGAGGATGTTTGTCCAAAACTCGAAACTTCCACCATGGATCATGGCTTTAGTTAGCGGCCCAATGTTCTTCTCTCACAATATGCATGCTCAAACCATTCAACTCAGTGTAGATCGCCCTTACTTCGTACAAGACGAACATGCATAGCAACTCACATGAAATTCAACAATGAGTTGATGGCGTTCCCCAGTAAACATGGTTATCGCACAACAAGCAACTTAATAAGAGATAAAGTGCATAATTACATATTCAATACCACAATAGTTTTTAAGCTATTTGTCCCATGAGCTATATATTGCAAAGGTGAATGATGGAGTTTTAAAGGTAGCACTCAAGCAATTTACTTTGGAATGGCGGGAAAATACCATGTAGTAGGTAGGTATGGTGGACACAAATGGCATAGTGGTTGGCTCAAGTATTTTGGATGCATGAGAAGTATTCCCTCTCGATACAAGGTTTAGGCTAGCAAGGCTTATTTGAAACAAACACAAGGATGAACCGGTGCAGCAAAACTCACATAAAAGACATATTGAAAACATTATAAGACTCTACACCGTCTTCCTTGTTGTTCAAACTCAATACTAGAAATTATCTAGACCTTAGAGAAACCAAATATGCAAACCAAATTTTAGCATGCTCTATGTATTTCTTCATTAATGGGTGCAAAGCATATGATGCAAGAGCTTAAACATGAGCACAACAATTGCCAAGTATCACATTACCCAAGACATTTTTAGCAATTACTACATGTATCATTTTCCAATTCCAACCATATAACAATTTAACGAAGGAGAAACTTCGCCATGAATACTATGAGTAGAAACCAAGGACATATTTGTCCATATGCTACAGCGGAGTGTGTATCTCTCCCATAAAGTGAATGCTAGGATCCATTTTATTCAAACAAAACAAAAACAAAAACAAACCGACGCTCCAAGAAAAAGCACATAAGATGTGGCCGAATAAAAATGTAGTTTCAGGGGAGGAACCCGATAATTTGTCGATGAAGAAGGGGATGCCTTGGGCATCCCCAAGCTTAGACGCTTGAGTCTTCTTGATATATGCAGGGGTGAACCACGGGTGCATCCCCAAGCTTAGAGCTTTCACTCTCCTTGATCATGTTGCATCATACTCCTCTCTTGACCCTTGAAAACTTCCTCCACACCAAACTCGAAACAACTCATTAGAGGGTTAGTGCACAATATAAATTGACATATTCAGAGGTGACACAATCATTCTTAACACTTCTGGACATTGCATAATGCTACTGGACATTAGTGGATCAAAGAAATTCATCCAACATAGCGAAAGAGGCAATGCGAAATAAAAGGCAGAATCTGTCAAAACAGAACAGTTCGTATTGACGAATTTTAAAATGGCACCAGACTTGCTCAAACGAAAATGCTCAAATTGAATGAAAGTTGCGTACATATCTGAGGATCATGCTCGTAAATTGGCGTAATTTTCTGAGCTACCTACAGGGAGATAGACCCAGATTCGTGACAGCAAAGAAATCTGGAACTGCGCAGTAATCCAAATCTAGTACTTACTTTTCTATCAACGGCTTAACTTGGCACAACAAAACTCAAAACTAAGATAAGGAGAGGTTGCTACAGTAGTAAACAACTTCCAAGACACAAAATAAAAACAAAGTACTGTAGGTAAAAACATGGGTTGTCTCCCATAAGCGCTTTTAACGCCTTTCAGCCTAGGCGCGTAAAGTGTATATCAAGTAACATCAAGAGATGAAGCATCAACATCATAATTTGTTCTAATAATAGAATCATAAGGTACCTTTATTCTCTTTCTAGGGAAGTGTTCCATACCTTTCTTGAGAGGAAATTGATATTTTATATTACCTTCCCTCATATCAATAATAGCACCAACAGCTCAAGAAAAGGTCTTCCCAATATAATTGGACAAGATGCATTGCATTCAATATCCAAGACAACAAAATCAACGGGAACAAGATTATTGTTAACGGTAATGCGAACATTATCAACTTTACCCAAAGGTTTCTTTGTAGAATGATCAGCAAGATTAACATCCAAATAACAATTTTTCAACTGGTGGCAAGTCAAGCATATTATAAATTTTCTTAGGCATAACATAAATACTTGCACCAAGATCACATAAAGCATTGCAATCAAAATCTTTAACCTTCATCTTAATGATGGGCTCCCAACCATCTTCTAGCTTTTTAGGAATAGAGGCTTCGCGCTCTAGTTTCTCTTCTCTAGCTTTTATGAGAGCATTTGTAATATGATGCGTGAAAGCCAAATTTATAGCACTAGCATTAGGACTTTTAGCAAGTTTTTGCAAGAACTTTATAACTTCAGAGATGTGGCAATCATCAAAATTCAAACCATTATAATCTAAAGCAATGGGATCATCATCCCCAATGTTGGAAAAAATTTCAGCAGCCTTTATCACAGTGCAGCTTCAGCAGCTTTAGCAGCTCAGCAGCTTTTCGCGCTTTGCATTAGAAGTGGAAACATTGCTAACACCAATTCTTTTATTAGTATGAGTAGGAGGTGCAGCAACATGTGTAGCATTAGCATTACTAGTGGTGGTAATAGTCCAAACTTTAGCTATATTCTTCTCTTTAGCTAGTTTTTCATTTTCTTCTCTATCCCACCTAGCACGCAGCTTCAGCCATTAATCTTATATTCTCATTAATTCTAACTTGAATGGCATTTGCTGTAGTAATAATTTTATTATGATAATTCTCATTAGGCAAAACTTTTGATTTCAAAAGATCAACATCAGAGGCAAGACTATCAACTCTAGAAACAAGAATATCAATTTTACCAAGCTTTTCTTCAACAGATTTGTTAAAAGCAGTTTGTGTACTAATAAATTCTTTAAGCATGGCTTCAAGTCCAGGGGGTGAATTCCTATTATTGTTGTAAGAATTTCCATAAGAATTACCATAGCCGTTGCCATTATTATAAGGATATGGCCTATAGTTGTTACTAGAATTGTTCCGGTAAGCATTGTTGTTGAAATTATTATTTTTAATGAAGTTTACATCAACATGTTCTTCTTGTGCAACCAATGAAGCTAATGGAACATTATTAGGATCAATATTAGTCCTATCATTCACAAGCATAGACATAATAGCATCAACCTTATCATTCAAGGAAGAGGATTCCTCAACAGAATTTACCTTCTTACCTTGTGGAGCTCTTTCCGTGTGCCATTCAGAGTAGTTGATCATCATATTATCAAGAAGCCTTGTTGCTTCACCAAGAGTGATGGACATAAAGGTACCTCCAAGCAGCTGAATCCAATAAATTCCGTGAAGAAAAATTTAGTCCCGCATAGAAGGTTTGGATGATCATCCAAGTAGTCACTCCATGGGTTGGGCAATTTTTAACCAGAGATTTCATTCTTTCCCAAGCTTGAGCAACATGTTCAGTATCTAATTGTTTAAAATTCATTATGCTACTCCTCAAAGATATAATTTTAGCAGGGGGATAATATCTACCAATAAAAGCATCCTTGCATTTAGTCCATGAATCAATACTATTCTTAGGCAGAGATAGCAACCAATCTTTAGCTCTTCCTCTTAATGAGAAAGGGAACAATTTTAGTTTAATAATATCACCATCTACATCTTTATATTTTTGCATTTCACATAGTTCAACAAAATTATTAAGATGGGCAGCAAGCATCATCGAACTAATTCCGTAAAATTGATCTTTCATAACAAGATTCAAGAAAGCGAGGTTTAATTTCAAAGAATTCTGCTCGTAGTAGCAGGTGGAGCAATAGGTGTGCATAAGAAATCATTATTATTTGTGGTTGTGAAGTCACACAACTTAGTATTTTCAGCGTTGGCCATTTTAGCAATAGTAAATAAAGCAAACTAGATAAAGTAAATGCAAGTAAACTAATTTTTTTGTGTTTTTGATATAGCAAACAAGATAGCAAATAAAGTAAAACTAGCAACTAATTTTTTTGTATTTTGATTTAGTGCAGCAAACAAAGTAGTAAATAAAACTAAGCAAGACAAAAACAAAGTAAAGAGATTGAGAAGTGGAGACTCCCTTGCAGCGTGTCTTGATCTCCCCGGCAACGGCGCCGTAAAAGAGCTTGATGGCGTGTATTTCACACGTTCGTTGGGCAACCCCAAGAGGAAGGTATGATGCGCACAGCAGCAAGTTTTCCCTCGAAAGAAACCAAGGTTTATCGAACCAGGAGGAGCCAAGAAGCACGTTGAAGGTTGATGGCGGCGAGATGTAGTGCGGCGCAACACCGTAGATTCCGGCGCCAACGTGGAACCCGCACAACACAACCAAAGTACTTTGCCCCAACGAAACAAGTGAGGTTGTCAATCTCACCGGCTTGCCGTAACAAAGGATTAACCGTATTGTGTGGAAGATGATTGTTTGCAGAGAAAACAGTAAAAACAAGTATTGCAAGTAGATTGTATTTCAAGTAAAGAGAATTGGACCGGGGTCCACAGTTCACTAGAGGTGTCTCTCCCATAAGACGAACAACATGTTGGGTGAACAAATTATAGTTGGGCAATTGACAAATAAAGAGAGCATGACAATGCACATACATATTATGATGAGTATAGTGAGATTTAATTTGGGCATTACGACAAAGTACATAGACCGCCATCCAACTGCATCTATGCCTAAAAAGTCCACCTTCGAGTTATCATCCGAACCCCTCCAGCATTAAGTTGCAAAGCAACAGACAATTGCATTAAGTATGGTGCGTAATGTAATCAACAACTACATCCTTAGACATAGCATCAATGTTTTATCCCTAGTGGCAACAAGACAACACAACCTTAGAACTTTCTCGTCATCGTCCTGGTGTCAATGCGGCATGAACCCACTATCGAGCATAAGTACTCCCTCTTGGAGTTAAAAGCATCTACTTGGCCGCAGCATCTACTAATAACGGAGAGCATGCAAGATCTTAAACAACACATAAGCATAACTTTGATAATCAACATAACAAGTATTCTCTATTCATCGGATCCCAACAAACGCAACATATAGAATTACATATAGATGATCTTGATCATGATAGGCAGCTCACAAGATCCGACAATGATAGCACAATGGGGAGAAGACAACCATCTAGCTATTGCTATGGACCCATAGTCCAGGGGTAGACTACTCACTCATCACTCCGGAGGCGACCATGGCGGCGTAGAGTCCTCCGGGAGATGATTCCCCTCTCCGGCAGGGTGCCGGAGGCGATCTCCGGGATCCCCCGAGATGGGATCGGCGGCGACGGCGTCTCAGTAAGGTTTTCCGTATCGTGGCTCTCGGTACCGGGGGTTTCGTCATGGAGGCTTTAAGTAGGCGGAAGGGTAGGTCAAGAGGCGGCACGAGGGCCCCACACCACGGGGCCGCGCGGCCAAGGGGGGGCCGCGCCGCCCTAGGGTGTGGCCCCCTCGTGGCCCCTCTTCGTCTCGTCTTCGGTCTTCGGACAAGCTTCGTGAGAAAATAGGCCTCCGGGCTTTTATTTCGTCCAATTCCGAGAATATTTCTTTACTAGGATTTACGAAACCAAAAACGAGCGAGAAAACAACGAATCGGCACTTCGGCATCTTGTTAATAGGTTAGTTCCAGAAAATGCACGAATATGACATAAAGTGTGCATAAAACATGTAGATAACATCAATAATGTGGCATGGAACACAAGAAATTATCGATACGTTGGAGACGTATCACCGGCCACTACTGGCTCGCCGGCGATGTACGCCTATGCCCAGTCAGCACTTGGACTTGGTCCACGCTTACGTGGCCACCAACGTGGCTACTGGCCCACCAGTCAGCCCCGCGGGTAGCTTTAGCTGGGTAAGCTTAGTAATTTCTTGTTTTAATTTAAATCTCATAATTGCTGAAACTTTTAGTGAATTTATAAAATTCATCTGAACTCATAAAAATTAAAATAAGATATCAAAATTCTTAGAAAATAAAAATCTATCCAATAAAAATATTATATGAAATTTTTATTTTTAATAAAAATTTAATTATTTAATACTTATTAATTAAGCCTTTTCTTTAATTCTAAATTCAATTAAAATTCAATAAATAGTAAAACTTTTCAAATTAAATAAAAACCATTAATTAAATAAAGAAAACAATAAAACTAATTTTCTTTATTTGTTAATTTGTTAAATCCTTATCAGAAGGATTTAAACCCTAATTAATAATTATCTTAATTATTAATTCTTTAAAAATAATAAAAGGACAAATCCAATACTAGTTTTATTTCAAAGTTATTAATAACTTCAACTTCATTAATGAAGTTATTAATCCAAGAACTAATTGACAATTAGGAAACCCTAAGTTCCATATTGAATTAA
The DNA here is from genome assembly GCF_022539505.1 of Lolium rigidum. NCBI lineage: Eukaryota > Viridiplantae > Streptophyta > Magnoliopsida > Poales > Poaceae > Lolium > Lolium rigidum. Next base: position 103,819,242 of record NC_061508.1, on the reverse strand, counting down.
GAACACAAACCCATAATTCTATGTGGGATACTAACACTCTAATTCCATTAGGGACCCTAACTCCATTAATCCATAGGGACCCTAAATTATCCTAAACCTAAACCCTAGAGTATACCATGTGATCATCCTACTCTCTTTTAAACCATAGAACCATATAGAACCTAGATACTTGACATGTCCACACAAAATATAAACGAACCATCACTAACATGATGGGTATCCAATATGCTCATCTTCATCAGACCTAGATGATCAAATTAGGATCAACCCGGTCCAAACCCTAGTTTCTAATACCAAAACCATCATCCTTAATTAACCTCAATTAGCATCACACCATCGTGATGAACCCTAACAACAACCATACCTACTATTTCGAATTACATCCCCTACTCCACTAAACCCTACTAGTGTTGGATACCAATTATCAACCACCCTATTTAGAAGCCAATTATTCCTTACTTAATAGTACCAACAGTAAAACCTAGACCACTTCAACCCTAATTGATATACTTCTTATTATTTAAGAAGTATGTTCTTCAAAAGTTATTCTTTTGAAGAAAATAAGGAATCATCATCAACCCTGCTTATAAGGACCTATAAAACCTAGCCAGCTATCACTAGCAAGATAAACCAACCCTGACAACAGTTATGCATAATGAATTGCTTAAGATGCCTAGGCTTATCTCAACCTTACAAGCCCTAGTTGCTGATGAATCCAACTATGTTGTGATCCATCTTATACTTACTCCAGAAACTACTTGGAACCGGAATAAATTATAGCAACCCACAAACCTAATTACCATACTTGTTCTTTATCAAATTATATGTTCTTCAAAAGTTATTCTTTTAAAGTATATGATAATCAATCATTAACCATGCCATATAGTACTAAAACTGACCACTTGTTCTTTACTTGTTAACATTATGCCAATAATCATTCTCTTTGTGCTCAATTGATTATTATGCTTTATTATCTACCTGTTTATAATATCAAGTAATCACACCTGAATAAGAACCTTGTATGTGAATCACTCTAAAAGTACAACACACCCTAAACCAATCATTACCACTCACTAATCCTAAATCATCAGGCTTAGGACACGTTTAGAACGATTGCATCTCATACTTATGCATTATTGCATCTTTGCCAATCTTTTAAACATCGTCCTTACCGGACGATGATACTATTTCAGAATTTGGAGTTACTACGTATCGAAGACCTTGCCTGCATAATCTTGCAGTTAAGAAAGGCAAGTTCATCACTTGCTCATGTCATTTGAGTATTTTTATCAAATTACTTGCAAAGTATTATGGTTATCACTATTGCACAAAAATCAAAACCACTACTTTCATAAGTATGAATATGACTATGTGGTGGGCAATGGAACCATGGATTGTGTTGATATGGTGGAGGTTCCATTGCACGGGTTTATATCCATCTAGGATTAAACAACAAATGTCGCCAGTGATTCTTGTGCCGTAATACCCATGTTAACCATAAGATCCGGAGTGGGACGGAGTAGTCAAAAGTGTTTCCACCTCTCGTTCATCAACGGATGCGTTTTACCGTAGACACTTGTATCTGTCGGTGGCAAGCGGTAGGCTGGGGAAGCCTTAAGTCCCCACGGCACAGTCCGTAGACACTTGTCGTTCGAAGAACAAGCGGTAGGCTGGGGAAGCCTTAAGTCCCCACGGTATTGCGGTCTATGATGGGTTGCAGCCACCGGCGTAGGAGTGTATGGTAGAGCCCAACACTGTTGTCGTGGTCGGGGTCCACCTTGAAATCTATAGGAATAATGGGACCGGCGTGGACCCAGGGTCGGCGCATGCAACAACGGGTGGGTGTTCGAGGTAGCGGAGGAACATGATTGGCTAGACCTTATACCGGGCCTCACACCATAGGAAGTGTGGACGGGGAATATGCCCGGTTGGCACCAAGGTTAAGATCTCTTATGGGTAAAGCAACACACCTCCGCAGAGTGTAAAGAACCGTGACTCGTCACTCCCTGTTCCGGGATATGGAGCTGCGAAAGCGGCCGGAAAGGAGCTCCATGAAGTTCTAGTAAACCGGTGAAGGCTGACGGACATAGTTCTTCCGAATAAAAGCAACCTTTTGAAGAAATGGTTATGAAAACTTGCATTGGTATTAGACTTTCCGGTCTAATGCCGTAGCTAGTGCATTAAACACCTCTTTCCTATAATGAACTTGTTGAGTACGCTCGTACTCATCCCACTCTTAAATCCCCGCTTAGATATGGAGGCATCGAAGGAGGATCTACAGTGCAACTCGAAGGTCGAGGAGTCAACAACTACTTCACGAGACAGGACCCTGTCAGAGGAGCCAGATACCACATCCAACAAGGAGAAAACCTAGTTTAGCCATAGAAGGGAACTAGCTTCCTAAACCTAGTTCCTATTTAGCTAGAGTCTATTCTTAGCCTCTGTAGTTAGTGAAACACTCTACAAAAAGAGTTCGTGATAAGACTAGGCTACGAGTCGTTCTTCTGGAGTTATCTGCAGTTTTACCTCATTGTAAAGTAGGAGGCTGTGCTGATCTTATGTAATAGAGTCAATGTTGTAATTCTATAGACATACCTTGGACCCGCATATGTTTCTGCTGTACCACTCTGAGCGATATAATACTAGTGGAACGGTGTTTCATTGGTGTTATATCAGACTTGCATACTACACCATGCAGTGGTATGCCGGGTCACCACACTGCAATACCCATTCAACTCCTCGCAAATGCCAAATAATGTGTAGAACTTTTAAATATGCAAACATGTCTATTCCGTTGAGTAGGTGCATATGAATGGTCTATTTTTTTACAATATGGTAAATATAAAAAGATTTGTGGAAAATTAGTGTACACTTTTTGATAATTTAGATATTAGAATTTGGATTACTAACATTGAACAATAGGGAATATACTTGACAGAACCTACAATAACCAATGTATATTTGAAATTTGAGCATTATTTTAAGGAGGTTTTGAAATATAAAGTAAAAAAAATTGATATTTGAATATCCATATATTATCAAAGTACAAACCACATATCTTTGGAGAAAACATGGAGCTTAAGACATTCGAAATTATTGTCACTTCATTACTACATTTTTCAAAACTCAAAAATCATAGGGGAAATCTATAAGTCACCAAATAAAAGGAAAGACATAATTAAGTATGCATGTCCATATTTTAATCAACGAGTTACTCTCCAGGCATGTTGACAAATATTCATGAGGAAGGGAAAAGTAGGCCAGCATGCACAACGACTTTTGGTGCTCTATGTGATCGTGTCATGGTGCGAGCTAATGGTAATTCGCCATGGTAAATTTTCCGCATTTGAGATGACCTATATTAAAAGCTAATTTTTAAGCTCATCTCAACGCTGGTCTCAAAAATCCGCTTCGGTTTTCATTCTCAGTATATTACTGCACCGAACCTCCTGCATATTTCTTTCTACTACAGCTTTACACCTTTCTACTACAGCTTTATGTTTTTTATCACGTCGCGCTCTGCCGCATCTTTATACTTGTTTTTTCTACGGTTGCATTTTTAATCTCCTGCGTTCACTACAAAGAAGAACTTCTTTTTTGCGAATTACTACAAAGAAGAACTACTACTACTACTAGGTTAATTATCAATTAAGAAACTGGTACTAGATATATACTGGAGGCAGGCTAGCCAATCTTTGCTCTTCCAAATAATAAAAGACAAAACGGCGGTGTCTCTCAACCATTTATTAGGACACCAGGTGTTCAGGTACTGGGCTTTCCAATTTGCAGAGCTCCGATAATTTATTTTATTTCAAGTTTTCAACAGCCGTGATGAAACATACAATAGACCACATGTATATGCAAAGTTCCAGCGGAACACTGAAGTTCATCTCACCCCCAAAATAGAAACAATGAAGAATTTTATTCCTCCCTCACCCAAAGAAATAACTGAAGAAGTTCAGACTGAACACACAAAAACACCGTACACTTCGATGCTTCATGATACTGTCATACTGAACTTTCAGTCTGTAGCCACTAGGAGACGTGGTGGTCATGACCCATAAAATTATGTGTAGCTCGTGAGCAGGAGGACGACGCGAAAAAAAACTTCATCCTTGCTTCGATACCCATAACTTTGATTTGCTCCTCAACGAGGTGTACCATACAGATTGGTGTACACAATCTTCGTCCGGTGGACCAGGATCAAGCTCAGGATAACAGCGATGACGCAGAACCCTGACATGATCAGAGACGAGATAAAAAAGCAGATGGCCCCCTCACACTTCAGCGCAGGAGTGGCGTCTGAGACCATTCCAAGTAATCTGCCGGGCATTGTCACCACCATTGAGTTCAGGTGCTGGCTAGCTTGCTTCTTGGCTTCGTAATCATAGATGCCGCTGGCAATGATACCCGAGAAAACCAGGGACCCTGCGGGGTTTGCGACAGTAAGGAAGTTGTACAATGCTCCGAAATTCTTCACGCCAAAGAGTTCGGAGGCAGCAGCTGGCACGATGGCCCAGTGGGCGCCATACCCGAGCCCGATGAGCAATGTGCCAATGTACATTGTGCCAGGCCAAGCCATTGCGAAGGTGAAGTGTCCAATTGCCATGAATACTTGAGCTGTCGCTAAGGCAATTGCCCTTGGATATGCGTAATCCCTGAAAAAGAAGTGAGAACAAACAAAATTAGAACGGGGACATTTCTCTGCAGACAAGGATATTACTCACTGAGCAGAGGAACTCTACATGTATTAATTGATCAGAACAATATTGCTCGTGATTGACCAAAATTATAATCTGATCTTGCCTACTAGCTCCCTGCAATTAGTTTCGTTCCTTTTGTTAGCTCACTAAATTTAATGTTTGTATCAATTTGATGTGTGTTTGGGTGACATATTCTGTCCTTTGAATCTCCCAGGCTGACGCCTATTTCTTTTTAACTGATTAGCAATCAATTGACGACACCACTAAAAACTCTTTTGTCATGAAAAAAGATATTAAAATTACATATAAACTAAATAGGGTAAGCGTTTCCTTATGATTGTGAGCTTAGTCAGCATGAGCATTGAATCAGTGCTGAAGAACAGCATAAATCTGTTATGCAACTTCCCATTGGAGAATGCTCCATATGAACTAAACAGAATACTGCTCATCTAATGGGACGCAAATGTCAGCAAAGAAGTGTCACATAATCCTTACTTGACAATAATCTCCGATAAGTAGCCCCCAGCAACACGTCCAAGGAAGTTCCAGATGCTAATCATTGACACGAAAATGTGGCTTTCCTCGAAACCCAGTGACTGGCTCATTTGCCCAAGATTATCGATCACAGTAAGACCTGATCCTGACCCCAACAGAAGGGAAAAAAATAGAAGCCAAAAATCTGCCTTGATCATCGCCTGCAGCAACGTGAAATCCTCTCCTCGTCGTGGACCTCTCCTCCTTTTAACCCTGACAGCGCCAACAGCAGCTGCCTGGAATAGCCTAGTCTGCAACTCAGCAATCCTCTTCTGCCTCTCCGAGGCTGGAAGTAGATCAACATCTTTTGGTTTTACATCCTCCACCTCACTGAGTATAACTTCATGTTGCTCTTCGGACGGTACTGAACCACTTGCTTCTTCTCTTCGTGGTGATGGTAACAGTGCTGCATAGGCACTCTCGTCGTCATTTGAAAAGAAGCTGAGTATCACAGGGATGACTATTGGAAGTAGCAACAGGGCTATCAGAATGATGGTACACACAACCATAACTGTTTCGCTCAAGCCAACAAGGTCTTCAAGCAGCATCACACCCATCAGATAAGCTGCTAAAACTAAGCATACGCTATATACAAACGTGAAACTTATACCATCAGACGGCCGTACTTGTCTGTGACCCCCAACTGGTCTAACAACGAACATTAAAGCGACAACTACCATTGCTGGCCCAACAGCAACCATGAATATCAGTGCAGCGTCATCAGGCGTGTGCATTATTGCATAAATCTGTGTTATGATTGCACCACTCAGACCAGCAAATCCCTTGAGGATACCAACAATTGGTCCACGGTTCTTGGGGAAGTTTTGAACACATGAGACGAGTGCAGCAGTATTGAAGTATGTCTCACCATTATTTCCGATAAAAATTAGAATGCACATCTGCGGTGAGACAGGAAACTTTTAGTCCAAGAGTCAGCAAAAATTAATTGGAAAAATACAAATTGTAAGCAAGGGTCCGATTAGATCATATTGAAATTTGAAACCATCCAAATTTCCAGATGCAACAAACTAAAATGAGGACTTGGCAATCAGTGCTTTTAAATTAAAAGAATACAAATAATATTAGCTCTCCATCCTCATGGACAGACAACAACAATAATCCTGTGATTTTAGTAATTTTCTGAAGTCACCACACACTGCTTGGGAATTCCACATAGCAAATCTTTTCCGTAATATGCAAATGATTATATATCATAATCCTAATCTTCAAGACTCAATGTGGTTGCAGCGCGGCAGTGGCTGGATAGACTGATATAATAACGCACAGCTAAAGTTTCTAGGTTGAACATTGCTAATTGACATGAACTATACGAAGCCCATGTTTCTTTTCTAGTGTTTTTCCAGATATTAGATAACGAAGGTTAACTAAATGCACATGGGAAGCGAGAAAGCGACCACTAGCATTTCCTAAGAAGAAAATAAGTACAGAGTGATGACTAGGAGGCATATTCCACATGCTGTGTGTTAGAATATTCTTAGTACATACAGCAAAAAAAAAAGTGAACTGTTTGAACCAATAAAAATCTGGAAATGATTTCCGAACATAGCTTCCAATAGTACAGTATATTGTGGAAGAACAGAAAGCATTGAAGTCCAGCAGCAGTGGTGTTCCAATTTCCAAAACAAGGAATTGGCTCGAGCGGCTCTCCAGCATTGTTGCCGGACATGATTAATTTCCAATCCCAATCTTGGAAAAGTTCGGCCGACTATTTCGACAAAGCACGGTAGAAACTGAAACCTCAACAACCTCTACACACACAAGTTGATGAATTTTTCCCATCACAGCAGCATCGTGGACGCTTCGGTTAGCACAAAAGTCACCGAGATTTTTTTTTTCTCTTCTACGCATTAGAATAATCAGCTACAACCTGAAGCAGCACATGAGGCTGGGAGAAGAACAGGGCATGCTGACGCGGCGGAAGCATCCGAAACTGAAGGACTAATAATGATTGGAGGAGGGGGTAGGAGGGATCTTACCGCCCAGAGCGGCGGCACGGCGACGCGTCGTGTGACGGCGAGCCAGACCCATCCGTATCCGACGAGGTTCTGCGCGGCGCCGATGAGGAGCGCGGCCCAGAGCGGGAGCACGGCGCAGAGCGTGCCGGCGAGGAATCCGACGCTGTCGCCGAGGTCCTTGGCGACGCCGAGGCTGGCGACCTGGCGCTGGTTGTAGCCCAGCGAGGACTTGATGACCGGCGACAGGCTGCCGAACAGGTACCCGACGCCGGCGACCGACTGCATCCACATCGCCGCCACGAACACCAGCCACCGGTTCCGCAGGAACCCCCGCACCCGGCCCCCCGCCTCCCCCATTGCCGCGCACGCGCGGGTAGGATGATCGATCCGGGCCGAGCAGGAGCCCCACGAATCCAATGCGTGGAGCTGAACCGGGGGCCAAAGAAGGAAGTACGGGTCTGGGACAGGAACAAGAAGCTGTCTGGAGGCGAGGCAGGAGCTAGCTGGACTGCGAGGTGCCCAAGTGACGGCGACCCTTGGGGAGGAGCCGCGGATCGAGATGCGGAATCAGCAACGAGCGATCTTCATCGCTGGCGTTACTTATCGCTGACAAGAACGTGTGTCCGAGCTCGAATGGCTGGGATGGAGCAAGTTGGAGAAAAGAAAATTGGGATCGAGAGCATCTGCTGCTGCGTTTTTCTTAATCTGGAGCGTGGCCCGCCGCCCGCGTGGCGATGGCGAGAGGAGGGCGGCAAGGCGACAAGCCCCGACTTTGACACGACGTCGCGCGCCGAACTTTTCTCCTCCGGTGCGCGCCCGATGCGCAGACGAGGCTGACCGCCGAGTGACGGCGACCGCGCATCGTGGGGGACAACGACGAGCCGACGTGGAGACGAGGCCAGGTGAGGGGTGGATGGGCATCGGGTGGGCGGCGGCGCCGGACAAGGCCCATCTCGCCACCGCCGAAATGTGTGGATTCCGTCGTCCACGGTGGCAGCGGTGGCGGAAAGCTCCAACGCAGGGGACGGGGCCCGAGAAATTGTCCGGTCGTGGTGGGCGACTTGAGCGGCGTACTAGCGATTCGTCGCGCGCGCGTTGCCTACTTTGGATCCGGCCGGACGTGGCCTGTTTCTTCTCTCAGATAGCAGATGCGCATGCAGCACGGCCACGCGCCCACACACACAGACGCATCATATACCTCCTCTATCGAAGACCAGCGGCAGCCACGTTTTACAGATGCGGTCGCATTTCACAATTAAGAATTTGACATCAATAGGATTACTTTTGTATTGTTGGAACGTCTTTTTCGAATATCAATTGGATGATATAATCTTCTTTTCTTTTGAACAAATTCAGTGATATAATCTTTGTGGCACGTGATCCATGTTCTATCGGCTGAAGTTGAATGTCGAAACATGTAGACGTCGTATATAAGGGTGTGTTGGTTCCTCAACAAAACGAGTTATAGCCATGTCGCACGAGGATACACCTTTGGTAGTGGATTGTGATTTTCATGGCCAGTTGAACGTATAGACCAAAAAAGACTCGCTCAGTAGTTTCACACCAAGGTTGGTACTCTAAAGCTAGGTGTCTCATGCTAGGAAACGGAAGATAAAGAAGGCACGAGCGGGGAGGCAAGTTGGATTCAAATTTAAAATTTCATTAAAAAAAAGTAAAATGGGCCGTTGAAACTAAGCATGTGGGGTGTGTGACGAGCATGCCCACTTGGTTACATGCAACACAAGAGCAGGTCATAAGCTCCTTGGTGGTCGAATTAATGAAAAACATCCTAACCCCAAACTCTATTCTACTTCTAATCTTCTTCTTCAAGTTGAGTTCCCCTCATCCCTACTCCAGTTGGGTCAATCCATCGGCAATGACATGACATATTGACGAAACTATGAGCAACAAATCACTCAGGTTTTGTTCTACACTTCAGCCAATCCTCCAACCCCCCCCCCCTCAAAGTGCATATTGCCCCTTAATGTTATTTTGGTAATTAATAACATTTCCTATGGACTAACGTTTTCACTGAGTTGTATTTGAAGGAATTTTCCATAGGCAATACTTGAAGACCATAAGTTTGTAACAATGTTGAAAGAACAAGAAAGTGAAGAAGATAGAGTTCTTGTGCGGAACTAAAAGGAATAATGCTCGAGCTTATGAGTTAAGACATGGAAGATCAAGATATTGAAAAGATGATTAAAAGAGAAGAATTCACAGTGTGGCTCTAAGTCATGGTCACGATGGACACATGTGTGCACCATGGTTCACCGAGGCTTGAAGCATGTAATCAAGTGAAGAATTCATTGTGTTACTCAAGAGATTGTGATAGAGCATGAAGAATATCAAGTGACGACCAAGGTAATGTTCAAGTTGCGATGTAGAGAATGTTCATGAGAGAGTCGGGCCTATAACACATATGTCTTGAAGAAGAGGATTGTGTGCATGTTCATTTTACCTTCAAGACATCATGTGGGGACACCTAGGGCTTATGACGGCCGTCTTAATGCATTTTCAGCTGATCTCACAAGATCGACTTCCCAGCGCCCGCGGGACCAGACTATCTGACATCGTACCATTTTTTGTGTACCAGCTAGCTCTTTGGGACTCGTTTAAGCGATTCTTCCATAATGGTTCGAATAAATTGTGCATGTTTTCCCCCCATTGTCGACCTTCAAAATCTTGGTTTTTCTCCACCACAGGAGTCTTGCATCTTTTTAAAAGAGAGGTGATCTTGATCTACATTTTCCACCAATCGATCTATTCTATATGAAGGGGAGCAATTGAATCTAGATATCGAATTCATTGGTTGATTGTTACATGCAGTTTATATCATCATATATGTTTGCATCATATAGGGATGGTTTTTGTTTTTATTGTCATTAATATTACATTATTTCCACCTATTTAGATGATTTATGGGACTTCCTTACAAAATCCCTTATTTTGGTATTTGATACGTCTCCGACGTATCGATAATTTCTTATGTTCTATGCCATATTATTGATGATACCTACATGTTTTATGCACATTTTATGTCATATTCGTGCATTTTCTGGAACTAACCTATTAACAAGATGCCGAAGTGCCGGTTCTCGTTTTCTGCTGTTTTTGGTTTCGAAATCCTAGTAACGAAATATTCTCGGAATTGGACGAAACGAAGACCCAGGGGCCTATTTTTCCACGGAGCTTCCAGAAGACCGAAGAACATACGAAGTGGGGCCACGAGGTGGCGACACCACAAGGCGGCGCGGCCTAGGAGGGGCCCGCGCCGCCCTATGGTGTAGCCCCCTCATCAGGCCCCCGACTCTGCCCTTCCGCCTACTTAAAGCCTCCGTCGCGAAACCCCTGAGGCGAAAAACCATGATACGGAAAACCTTACTGAGACGCCGCCGTCGCCGATCCCATCTCGGGGGATTCTGGAGATCTCCTCCGGCACCTCGCCGGAGAGGGGATTCATCTCCCGGAGGACTCTACACCGCCATGGTCGCCTCCGGAGTGATGAGTGAGTAGTTCACCCCTGGACTATGGGTCCATAGCGGTAGCTAGATGGTTGTCTTCTCCTCATTGTGCTTCATTGTTGGATCTTGTGAGCTGCCTAACATGATCAAGATCATCTATCCGTAATACTCTATGTTGTGTTTGTCGGGATCCGATGGATAGAGAATACCATGTCATGTTAATTATCAAGTTATTACATATGTGTTGTTTATGATCTTGCATGCTCTCCGTTACTAGTAGAGGCTCTGGCCAAGTTTTTACTTTTAACTCCAAGAGGGAGTATTTATGCTCGATAGTGGGTTCATGCCTGCATTGACACCTGGGACAGTGAGAGAAAGTTCTAAGGTTGTGTTGTGCTGTTGCCACTAGGGATAAAACATTGGCGCTATGTCCGAGGATGTAGTTGTTGATTACATTACGCACCATACTTAATGCAATTGTCTGTTGCTTTGCAACTTAATACTCGGAGGGGTTCGGATGATAACCCGAAGGTGGACTTTTTAGGCATAGATGCGGTTGGATGGCGGTCTATGTACTTTGTCGTAATGCCCAATTAAATCTCACTATACTTATCATGTCATGTATGTGCATTGTTATGCCCTCTCTATTTGTCAATTGCCCGATTGTAATTTGTTCACCCAACATGCTTTTATCTTATGGGAGAGACACCTCTAGTGAACTGTGGACCCTGGTCCATTCTTTTAATACTCGAAATACAAATCTGCTTGCAATACTTGTTTCTACTATTTTCTCTCGCAAACAATCATCTTCCACACAATACGGTTAATCCTTTGTTACAGCAAGCCGGTGAGATTGACAACCTCATCTGTTTCGTTGGGGCAAAGTACTTTGGTTGTGTTGTGCAGGTTCCACGTTGGCGCCGGAATCTCCGGTGTTGCGCCGCACTACATCCCGCCGCCATCAACCTTCAACGTGCTTCTTGGCTCCTCCCGGTTCGATAAACCTTGGTTTCTTTCCGAGGGAAAACTTGCTGCTGTGCGCATCATACCTTCCTCTTGGGGTTGCCCAACGAACGTGTGAAATACACGCCATCAAGCATATTTTCTGGCGCCGTTGTCGGGGAGATCAAGACACGCTGCAAGGGGAGTCTCCACTTCTCAATCTCTTTACTTTGTTTTTGTCTTGCTTTATTTTATTTACTACTTTGTTTGCTGCACTTATATCAAAAACACAAAAAAATTAGTTGCTAGCTTTACTTTATTTGCTGTCTTGTTTGCTATATCAAAAACACACAAAAATTAGTTTACTTGCATTTATTTTATCTAGTTTGCTTTATTTACTATTGCTAAAATGGCCAACCCTGAAAATACTAAGTTGTGTGACTTCACTAGCACAAATAATAATGATTTCCTATGCACACCTATTGCTCCACCTGCTACTACAGCGAGAATTCTTTGAAATTAAACCTCGCTTTACTTAATCTTGTTATGAGAGAGCAATTTTCCGGTGTTAGTTCCGATGATGCTGCTTGCCCATCTCAATAATTTTGTTGAACTATGTGAAATGCAAAAATATAAAGATGTAGATGGTGATATTATAAAATTAAAATTGTTTCCTTTCTCATTAAGAGGAAGAGCTAAAGATTGGTTGCTATCTCCGCCTAAGAATAGTATTGATTCATGGACTAAATGCAAGGATGCTTTTATTGGTAGATATTATCCCCCTGCTAAAATTATATCTTTGAGGAGTAGCATAATGAATTTTAAACAATTAGATAATGAACATGTTGCTCAAGCTTGGGAAAGAATGAAATCTCTCGGTTAAAAATTGCCCAACCCATGGATCGACTACTTGGATGATCATCCAAACCTTCTATGCAGGACTAAATTTTTCTTCGCGGAATTTATTGGATTCAGCTGCTGGAGGTACCTTTATGTCCATCACTCTTGGTGAAGCAACAAAACTTCTTGATAATATGATGGTTAATTACTCCGAATGGCACACGGAAAGAGCTCCACAAGGTAAGAAGGTAAATTCTGTTGAAGAATCCTCTTCCTTGAATGATAAGGTTGATGCTATTATGTCTATGCTTGCGAATGATAGGACTAATGTTGATCCTAATAATGTTCCATTAGCTTCATTGGTTGCCCAAGAAGAACATGTTGATGTAAACTTCATTAAAAATAATAATTTCAACAACAATGCTTATCGGAACAATTCTAGTAATAACTATAGGCCATATCCTTATAATAATGGTAACGGTTATGCTAATTCTTATGGGAATTCTTACAACAATAATAGGAATACACCCCCTGGACTTGAAGCTATGCTTAAAGAATTTATTAGTACACAAACTGCCTTTAACAAATCTGTTGAGGAAAAGCTCAATAAAATTGATATTCTTGTTTCTAGAGTTGATAGTCTTGCCTCCGATGTTGATCTTTTGAAATCGAAAGTTATGCCTAATAGGGATATTGAAAATAAAATTGTTACTACAGCAAATGCCATCCAAGTTAGAATTAATGAGAATATAAGATTAATGGCTGAAGCTGCGTGCTAGGTGGGATAGAGAAGAAAATGAAAAACTAGCTAAAAAGGAAAATGTAGCTAAAGTTTGGACTATTACCACCACTAGCAATGCTAATGATTCATATGTTGCTGCACCTCCTACTATCAATGGTAAAATAATTGGTGTTGGCAATGCTTCTACTCCTAGTGCAAAGCGCGCAAAATTACTCGAAATCGCTAAAGCTACTGAAACCGCTTGTGATAAAACTCGCTGAAATTTTTTCCAACCTTGGGGATGATAATCCCATTGCTTTAGATTGTAATGATTTAGATTTTGATGATTGCCACATCTCTGAAGTTATAAAGTTCTTGCAAAAACTTGCTAAGAGTCCCAATGCTAGCGCTATAAATTTGGCTTTCACAAAACATATTACAAATGCTCTCATAAAAGCTAGAGAAGAGAAACTAAAACTTGAAACTTCTATTCCTAGAAAGCTAGAGGATGGTTGGGAGCCCATCATTAAAATGAGAGTCAAAGATTTTGATTGTAATGCTTTATGTGATCTTGGTGCAAGTATTTCGTTATGCCTAAAAAAGTCTATGATATGCTTGACTTGTCACCATTGAAAAACTGTTATTTGGATGTTAATCTCGCTGATAATGCTAAAAAGAAACCTTTGGGGAAAGTTGATAATGTTCATATTATGGTTAACAATAACCTTGTCCCCGTTGATTTTGTTGTCTTGGATATTGAATGCAATGCATCTTGCCCCATTATATTGGGAAGACCTTTTCTTCGAACCGTTGGTGCTACTATTGATATGAAGGAAGGTAATATTAAATATCAATTTCCTCTCAAGAAAGGTATGGAACACTTCCCTAGAAAGAGAATGAAGTTACCTTATGATTCTATTATTAGAACAAATTATGATGTTGATGCTTCGTCTCTTGATGTTACTTGATATACACTTTACGCGCCTAGCCGAAAGGCGTTAAAGAAAAGCGCTTATGGGAGACAACCCATGTTTTTACTCCAGTATTTTTGTTTTATATTTGTGTCTTGGAAGTTGTTTACTACTGTAGCAACCTCTCCTTATCTTAGTTTTATGTTTTGTTGTGCCAAGTAAAGTCTTTGATAGAAAAGTAAGTACTAGATTTGGATTACTGCGCAGTTCCAGATTTCTTTGCTGTCACGAATCTGGGTCTATCTCCCTGTAGGTAGCTCAGAAAATTAAGCCAATTTACGAGCATGATCCTCAGATATGTACGCAACTTTCATTCAATTTGAGCATTTTCGTTTGAGCAAGTCCGGTGGCCTAATAAAATTCATCTTTACGGACTGTTCTGTTTTGACAGATTCTGTCTTTTATTTCGCATTGCCTCTTTTGCTATGTTGGATGAATTTCTTTGATCCACTAATATCCAGTAGCTTTATGCAATGTCCAGAAGTGTTAAGAATGATTGTGTCACCTCTGAACATGTGAATTTTTATTATGCACTAACCCTCTAATGAGTTGTTTCGAGTTTGGTGTGGAGGAAGTTTTCAAGGATCAAGAGAGGAGTATGATGCAATATGATCAAGGAGAGTGAAAGCTCTAAGCTTGGGGATGCCCCGGTGGTTCACCCCTGCATATTCTAAGAAGACTCAAGCGTCTAAGCTTGGGGATGCCCAAGGCATCCCCTTCTTCATCGACAACATTATCGGGTTCCTCCCCTGAAACTATATTTTTATTCCGTCACATCTTATGCACTTTGCTTGGAGCGTCGGTTTGTTTTTGTTTTTTGTTTTGTTTGAATAAAATGGATCCTAGCATTCACTTTATGGGAGAGAGACACGCTCCGCTGTAGCATATGGACAAATATGTCCTTAGGCTCTACTCATAGTATTCATGGCGAAGTTTCTTCTTCGTTAAATTGTTATATGGTTGGAATTGGAAAATGCTACATGTAGTAACTCTAAAATGTCTTGGATAATTTGATACTTGGCAATCGTTGTGCTCATGTTTAAGCTCCTGCATCATATACTTTGCACCCATTAATGAAGAAATACTTAGAGCTTGCTAATTTGGTTTGCATATTTGGTTTCTCTAGAGTCTAGATAACATCTAGTATTGAGTTTTGAACAACAAGGAAGACGGTATGGAGTCTTATAATGTTTACCATATGTCTTTTATGTGAGTTTTGCTGTACCGTTCATCCTTGTGTTTGTTTCAAATAACCTTGCTAGCCTAAACCTTGTATCGAGAGGGAATACTTCTCATGCATCCCAAATACTTGAGCCAACCACTATGCCATTTGTGTCCACCATACCTACCTACTACATGGTATTTATCCGCCATTCCAAAGTAAATTGCTTGAGTGCTACCTTTAAAATTCCATCATTCACCTTTGCAATATATAGCTCATGGGACAAATAGCTTAAAAACTATTGTGGTATTGAATATGTACTTATGCACTTTATCTCTTATTAAGTTGCTTGTTGTGCGATAACCATGTTTCTGGGGACGCCATCAACTATTCTTTGTTGGATATCATGTGAGTTGCTATGCTTGTCCGTCTTGTCTGAAGCAAGAGAGATCTACCACCTTCATGGTTGGAACATGCATATTGTTAGAGAAGAAGTTTGGGCCGCTAACTAAAGCCATGATTCATGGTGGAAGTTTCAGTTTGGACATATATCCTCAATCTCATATGAGAATAATAATTGTTGCCACATGCTTATGCATTAAAGAGGAGTCCATTATCTGTTGTCCATGTTGTCCCGGTATGGATGTCTAAGTTGAGAATAATCAAAAGCGAGAAATCCAAAATGCGAGCTTTCTCCTTAGACCTTTGTACGAGCGGCATGGAGGTACCCCATTGTGACACTTGGTCAAAACATGTGCATTGCAAAGATCCGGTAGTCCAAGTTAATTAGGACAAGGTGCGGGCACTATTAGTATACTATGCATGAGACTTGCAACTTGTAAGATATAATGTACATAACTCATATGCTTTATTACTACCATTGACAAAATTGTTTCATGTTTTCAAAATAAAAGCTCTAGCACAAATATAGCAATCGATGCTTTCCTCTTTGAAGGACCATTCTTTTTACTTTTATGTTGAGTCAGTTCACCTATCTCTCTCCACCTCAAGAAGCAAACACTTGTGTGAACTGTGCATTGATTCCTACATACTTGCATATTGTACTTGTTATATTACTCTATGTTGACTATTATCCATGAGATATACATGTTACAAGTTGAAAGCAACCGCTGAAACTTAATCTTCCTTTGTGTTGTTTCAATACCTTTACTTTGATTTATTGCTTTATGAGTTAACTCTTATGCAAGACTTATTAATACTCCCTCTGATCCTAAAAAACTGTCGGACGAACGTTTTTGCAAACACACCCTTAATTATTTTAGCTAATCAACCCGCGGTCCTTCCCCAGCTAGCTTGCATGCATCCGTACCTGGGACCATATGCATGTGCGGCTCGGTAGTGTGCGAGGACATGCAGTGCATGTGGTCAGCTCGTCATCAAATTGATTAAATTATAAGGGGTTAGCAGCAAAACATAATTAGACTATAGCTTGGACACTTTTTTAGGATCGGAGGGAGTACTTGTCTTGAAGTACTATTCATGAAAAGTCTTTGCTTTATGATTCACTTGTTTACTCATGTCATTACCATTGTTTTGATCGCTGCATTCACTACATATGTTTACAAATAGTATGATCAAGGTTATGATGGCATATCACTTCGAAATTATCTTTGTTATCGTTTTACCTGCTCGGGACGAGCGTAACTAAGCTTGGGGATGCTTGATACGTCTCCGACGTATCGATAATTTCTTATGTTCTATGCCATATTATTGATGATACCTACATGTTTTATGCACACTTTATGTCATATTCGTGCATTTTCCGGAACTAACCTATTAACAAGATGCCGAAGTGCCGGTTCTGTTTTCGCTGTTTTTGGTTTCGTAAATCCTAGTAACGAAATATTCTCGGAATTGGACGAAACGAAGACCCGGGGCCTATTTTTCCACGGAGCTTCCGGAAGACCGAAGAACATACGAAGTGGGGCCACGAGGTGGCGACACCACAAGGCGGCGCGGCCTAGGGGGCCCGCGCCGCCTATGGTGTGGCCCCCTCATCGGGCCCCCGACTCGCCCTTCCGCCTACTTAAAGCCTCCGTCGCGAAACCCCCGAGGCGAAAAACCACGATACGGAAAACCTTACCGAGACGCCGCCGCCGCCGATCCCATCTCGGGGATTACGGAGATCTCCTCCGGCACCTCGCCGGAGAGGGGATTCATCTCCCGGAGGACTCTACACCGCCATGGTCGCCTCCGGAGTGATGAGTGAGTAGTTCACCCCCGGACTATGGGTCCATAGCAGTAGCTAGATGGTTGTCTTCTCCTCATTGTGCTTCATTGTTGGATCTTGTGAGCTGCCTAACATGATCAAGATCATCTATCCGTAATACTCTATGTTGTGTTTGTCGGGATCCGATGGATAGAGAATACCATGTCATGTTAATTATCAAGTTATTACATATGTGTTGTTTATAATCTTGCATGCTCTCCGTTACTAGTAGAGGCTCGGCCAAGTTTTTACTTTTAACTCCAAGAGGGAGTATTTATGCTCGATAGTGGGTTCATGCCTGCATTGACACCAGGACGAGTGACGAAAAGTTCTAAGGTTGTGTTGTGTCTGTTGCCACTAGGGATAAAACATTGGCGCTATGTCCGAGGATGTAGTTGTTGATTACATGACGCACCATACTTAATGCAATTGTCTGTTGCTTTGCAACTTAATACTGGAGGGGGTTCGGATGATAACCTGAAGGTGGACTTTTTAGGCATAGATGCGGTTGGATGGCGGTCTATGTACTTTGTCGTAATGCCCAATTAAATCTCACTATACTTATCATGTCATGTATGTGCATTGTTATGCCCTCTCTATTTGTCAATTGCCCGATTGTAATTTGTTCACCCAACATGCTTTTATCTTATGGGAGAGACACCTCTAGTGAACTGTGGACCCCGGTCCATTCTTTTAATACTGAAATACAAATCTGCTGCAATACTTGTTTCTACTATTTTCTCTGCAAACAATCATCTTCCACACAATACGGTTAATCCTTTGTTACAGCAAGCCGGTGAGATTGACAACCTCACTGTTTCGTTGGGGCAAAGTACTTTGGTAGTGTTGTGCAGGTTCCACGTTGGCGCCGGAATCTCTGGTGTTGCGCCGCACTACATCCCGCCGCCATCAACCTTCAACGTGCTTCTTGGCTCCTCCTGGTTCGATAAACCTTGGTTTCTTTCTGAGGGAAAACTTGCTGCTGTGCGCATCATACCTTCCTCTTGGGGTTGCCCAACGAACGTGTGAAATACACGCCATCAGTATTTAAATTCAAAGAGGCAGAAAATCTCATTTTTCGTTTTTTATGTTTCAAAGACCTTTAGGTACCCAAATAGTTCAAGGAAAATACAACGGAAGTTTATTCATGGAGAGGAAGGCCATGGACCCTAGAAGTTAACGGAAGAGGGCACGAGGTCTGATATAGGCCCACTCACGCGGATTGATACCCCAACCGCCTGAGTGGGGCCCATCTGGCTCACGAGCATCGTCTCGCCTCCGCCTTTTTACCGAGACCTCTATATCGCAGAAAAACCTACGCCATAATTTTCCTAAGATTTGTAGAGGCGGCGGAAGCGAAAGTCTTCTCCTTCTCTCGGAGAGGGCAAATCCTGCTCCTCCAAGGCCTCTGCTGTAGGCGAATCGAAGCCATCGTCACAACCAACTCCTCCTTGGTGTAGGGAGGGTCTCTCCATCAACATATCCACCATCTTCAACATCAGCACCGACTCCATCTCAAAGATCCCTTCACCCCCTCATAGTTTTTGTGATAGGTCGGAACCCTAAATAAGCTTGTAGAGTTGTGTGCATGCTTGTTCTCGGTAAATTATTGTTAATTAGAGGGAAAGTTATATTTTTAGATTGTGGTGTATACCATATTCCACTAATCATAATCATGTTTCGCCATTGTGAGTCGTTCCCCATGTTCATGATAGCATAAGCTAGATAGGCTATGGTTTCTATGTAGTATATCATGAGCATTTGGTGGAGTTTTGTACCTTTATGTGGTTATATGATGGTAACATACAAACGTTGGTTCTGTGTTAGTTCACCTGTATGGACGCATAGGGATGCACCTTAGTGTAATGATAGGGAGTATGGATATTAGGAGACGATAGAGACCTTGTACAAATCTTTAGAGTTACATTAGGGGGGTTTATATGACCGGGAACTATAGAACTTAAGGAAATGGTTGGACATTTATATCTTAATGAATCCTTTTTGTCATATGTAAATGGCTTAGAGACGAATCATTAGAGGTGTGTTTGCTCATATGCTTGTGGTTTCACCTATTTTATGCTCTGTTCCATGAGAATAAAACTTGACAAAATTTTACCATGCTAGACTAGAAATCTTTATGCCATGAAGTATATGACGACTTCGGAATGCTTGCCTCGTAAAAGAACACACCCAAGCTTGTCCCCTTGGGGGCAGTGGCACCTTCCCCTTCTTCATCCTTGAACTTGGTACTAGTGTGGAGGAGCTCCTCCCCCTCCTTGGCGGCTTCCAAGGGGAAGGATTTTCATCACACTGGATGGGGGCTCCAAAAGTAGGGTTCCTCTCAATATGTAGATATGGAGATGCAATCTAGGCCATGGGATGGATGCCCCTTTGATCCAAGGGCTCTGGGGCACCTCTAGAACTCTCATAGGACTCCCATGTTCTTCATGAGCCCCTCAAGTCGTGGGTTGGCCAAATCACTCAAGTACGAAAGAGTTTGAGTCAATCGCGTCGCCAACTTTCATATTCTCGAAACTTCTTTTGCGCTCCACAGTAATTGGGCTGGAAAACGGGCTTTCAGAGTCTATTTGGACGAATTTTATGTCTAAATGATTGGAAGAAAATTTCCAACAGCTTTTATGTTTTGAATTTTTTCCATTGGATGCCATCTTCAAGGGGCTGCGTGCCAACCTTTGAAAACTGTTCTATTGGGACGGATTCTAGGTTACTCTGGGTTTCGCCATAATGAGCGGTTCCCTTCCATATTTGTGTGTTTACTACACAACACAGTGTAAAATAAAACCTTGTGCACGTTTTCAAATACTAGTAGGTTAGTAGCAATAAATGTAATAAAGTTGCAAAATAATTATTATTTTAACACAATAAACTACAAAGTTTATGTATGCATTTTACATGCATCAAGCATCCCCAAGTTTAACCCATGCTCGTCCTCGAGTATGAAGGTGATAAAACTAAACATGAACTTCAGAGTTTATTGCTATGTTGCTTATCATAAGTCACAATCAATGCTACACAAATTTAAATGGTTCATTGTTTAAATAATAGCAACAAGCAAATGAGTTATAAAGTGATATCTCTCATGCACTTCATCAATGCTTAACAATTAGTCATTTTGTGTAAAAACAAATGAAAGTATTATGGACATTTAAGCATGTAATTTCATTTGTTCCAAAATTTTCTTCTTTCTTTTTGTATATGTGTACAATTGAGTAACTTTAAACATGTACGGGTGCTATTTAGCTTCCAAACTCCATTTTATTAAGTTTATGCTTGAACAATAGTTTCTCACTAGTGCTTGGTTCCATTTACCCCTATCATTGGCATCTTTATTTTCACATTAAATTTCAGCAGTAACCAATGTACTATTTATAGTATTATTAATGACTTTGCGGGATAGATAAACTCTCATAAGATAACTAGTTACAAGAAGAGAATAATAAACAAGATAGACATTAAGTTTAGCTTTGTTAAACACTTTCGCCACTTGTGTGGTATCAGTTAACGATCTTGTTCTTAATACCCCTAACATAAACCTTATTTATGGATCTTTCAATCTCTTTCGATGTTTAACTTTCACTTTCCATGGCTAACCGAATCCTCAGGTGTTCACCTTTGCATTCACTTCAAAGATCATATGTATTAAAATATCCATAACCCTCAGTTTATCCTTTCGTTACTAAGCATAAAAAGAGAATTTCATGGCCCCTTGTTAACACTTCTTCCTAAATTTTTATCCTAAAAAACCACATATGTTCTCCAAATTCCAATTTAAACTTCATTAAATTATTCTTTGAGACTTTTACTTATTCTTCTTTTACTGATTGTGCTCTCAAGTTCGTGGTCACCCCACAACTAACTTCCCTATGACAACCATAACCATAAGCAATATTATTTGGAAGCTAAATAAAACCCACACATGAGAAATATACTTGAAATGTCATTTGCTACATAGGTAGGTATGGTGGACACTGCTGGAATAAATTGGTTAAAGGGATTTGGATGCACAAGTCTTTCCTTGTTTGCTTATTTTGGAGGCTAGCAATAAGGAGAGGGTTGACCATCTATAACATGCAAGTGTACATAGTGCTAATCATTTCTTATTAAACAAAGTAACTTAAAGTTAATAAGGCACATGCAAATTATTACTCATTAAATCATATGAAACAGACAACATCATGAATAACTTGTGGTGTAAATTTTATTTCCCTTTCTTCAATAGCATCCAACTTTATTTTTATTTTCATTTTTATTCCTACATCAACTTTATTGATGATGGTCTTGGAAACATGAAGAAAATACAAACTTAACATGAAAGTAAGATACAAATGCTCCAGGATTATACAAAAATCTCATGTTGTTCAAAAAACAAAGTTTAGAGGTGTGCAAACCGAGAGTTTGATAGGTCCAGTAGGGTGTCTTGGGCATCCCCAAGCTTATCATTATTGGATAGATCATGGTGTGGTGTTCCTCCATTCCATGCGAAAAAACTTCAACACAAAAAAAAATACTCATCTCTTTTCTATGGGGTGATATTAGTGGTACAAAGATATATTGCATACTGCCACGAAATCCTTAAAAACAAATATATGAGTTTTCCAATAGGTATATTATGTTGTATACATTATTAAAATCTCAAAAGACCCAATTAGTCAATTTGGAACTTAAAGGAATGCGTTAAACAATAAGGGACAAAATCTATCCAAAAAAATAGTAGTTGCATAACATAATTTTTTTCGACCACTTAAACATATAAGGAATTTTAGCCAATTTTTGTGCATGTAGAGGATCAAAAGTTGAAAATACAGTATTAATATGAGCGCAATATGAGTTACTGGAAAATTTAGAGAATTTATTTCATGAACATTGTTCTGTAGAAAATTGCATCTACATATGATTTATCAACTTTTAGACATTCAAATGGATAAAACTTGGTACTTTATTCTTGGAATTCGTATATATAAGATAAGAACCTGATTCTAACAGAGAATTAAGTTCATAATCTAGAAAGATAAATGAAAACATAGTCTCGACAAACATAAAAAAGAGAACATGAGGATAAAACGAAAACATGAGTTCGAAATTACTTAAAATTACTTGAAAGAAGAGGGGGGCATGGGAATCCCCAAGCTTGTGGATTTTCTAGTATTTCCCTCTACTTCTTCCTCATCATATCATGTTTCATCTTAAACAAAAAAATAATTTCATCTCCATGATACTTTAATGCTTACAAAATAGTTTGTTCTCCAAAATAGATAATAGTTTCTACCAAGATGCAAACTCTACTAACATAGAGATGATGCAACACATCTCTCTTATACTCCTCAAGAAAGGTAATACACTCCAAGAAATCTTGAATTAAGAATCAACAAAGTATAGCCTTAAGTAATTTGACATAATGTTTGAATATCAAATATGGTACCTTAAACAAACAAGATTATCACACTGTCACATGATAATTGTAGCACACATATTCACTTTATCCCTAGTGATCGAGGCAACAAATAAAGGTAAATACCATATTAGATCTTGAATTTGTTTTCACTATTCAATCACTACAACCATGATACTCCATCTAATACACACTTCTCCCCACGCATGTTCTTGCATACAAGTTGGATCAGAATAAGTACTTAAGAACGGGGTACATGATATGCATTGATCAATACATCTACACATAATAGGTTCCAGTCTCATGTATCAATATCATAGAATAAAGATCCAGCACATATGAATTACATATATGACCATAATCATGTTGGGCATCTCATATGTTACTACATCTATGAAGAACAAGATAGAAATAGATCAAGCTACTGCCACACCCATAGTCTAGAGGTGTACTACTCCCTCTTCATCATGGTGATGATGGTGGATACGTTGGAGAAGGTGGAGATCCCTCCGACGGTGGATCCGACGGAGTCCCCCCTCCAATCTTCGCTGGTTCTGGCTCTATTTTGGTGTTTTGGTGTTTCTGCGGCGTCCCCTCAAGGAATCCTCGGGAAGTCCTTTATATAGGGGTTTTAGGTCACACAGAGTCGGTGGGCGAAAGAATCAAGCAAATATGACGGTCGAGGTGGGAAAGATACCAGGTGGCCTGCCCCTTGGCTGGGCACGCCACCAGGGGCTTTTGGACCTCCTGGCCCAACTCGTGAGATCCAAGCGCTCCAGATGCTTCTTTTGATGAAATATTGACATGCCTGAAATTCTAGCTCAATTTAACTTCGTTTAGGTCCCTCAAAGTTAAAAATACACAAAACATGGTTTTCCTATCCTGCAGAGTTATAACCAAAATAAAGGAGATCATTGGTAAATCCCCAAAAATCAATATAAAACATGGATTTAACATCATATTTGTTGCAAATATGTGGGAATATATGTCAACAAACTACAAAGTTCATGCATGCATTTTACATGCATCAACATCCCCAAGCTTAACCTATTATTGTCCTCGAGCATAAAGGTGAGAAAACGAACATGAACTTTGGAGTTTGTTGCTTTGCTTCTTTTCATTTTCACACAAAGTTCACAAGGTTCAATACTTAAAGAAGAAAAATAATCAAGTGAGTTATAAAATGATATATTTTACAATCTACAAAACATACTCAACAATAAGTGGTCTTGTGTTCAAACACATGAAAAGTATTATAGACCATAAAGCATGCTTATAGTTTTTGGAAGACTCTTTTGTTTCTTTTATTTTTGGATACTTTTATATTTACTCTTTTGACTCTTAGATAACAGAAAGTAAGTAGGGAACATACGCGCTAGTCCTCTAATAAAATAAAAGATAGTTGAGAGCATAAATAAAGTTTTGAGATATGTAGTTCATGTCAACGGTAATCATAAGGATGAAGTTCAAACCATATTTTGTTTAAAAGATTCTATGGTTTATGTCCTTGACATCGTACAAGTTGAATGTCTGATGCACCTTCACCATTAGTACCCACACCACATGCTAATTATTTAGAATTACTTACGCATGTCATTGTAAACATATAATTTCCTCAAGAGCATCAACTGATGCACCTTTTGCCCCTTGGTAGGAAAAGCCCTTTTTAATTTTTTTTGTCGAATCATATCCATACTTCAGAAGACAAGACAACAAACAAATGAATCACCTCAACACTTTCTTTTATTTATTATTTACATATATTTTTATAAAAAAGCTTCGTAGAATGTTCATGTTGTAAACTTCCACCATGATGCATAGCATGGATTTGGTTAGTGGTCCAGGCGTCTTTCTCATTACATGCATACGCCATAGTGTTCCATTTCACTTCGCACCGATGAGCATCCATTAGAAAAATAACATGATATCAACTAACAGTGAAAGCTTTCTCGAGAATAACATGGTTGGGCTAACAAACAACTTATAAAATGTCAACCACATAATTTTCCATAGTGGTATTACCCCACGCCTTACTTTCTCATGAGCTTAATACTACACAAAAGAGATGTTTTGAAGTATTTGGAGGCATATCGCACATATTATACTAGGAGTAGCAAGTGCCACTAAGGTAGGTATGGTGGGTGTTTGGTTTGAGGTGTTTTGAGACAAGTCTTAGCTTGTTTTGGGAATTTTTAGGCTAGCAAAAAGATCTAGAAGTATGCCATAGTGTCCATAGTGCCAATAAGTTATTATCAACAAGGCTCCTTAGTATTAAATATCCATGTATACGAGCAAAAGGTAGCACTATATAAGGCACTATCAAAATATCATTCATCAAAGTATTTGAAACTAGCAACACTAAGCATAATTTTGAATTTCAGCCTTTTGCTTTCATCCCCTTTTTGTTTTCATGGTATACAACTTATTCTAATCAATGATCTTAATCATGGGATAGTTTATTTCAGTAGCCCTTTCCTAATCATGCAAGATATCTATCATGGTGGTCTCATTTATTTCCAAGCAAAAGTAGACATTACACTAACAAAGACGCTCCAAGTTTCTGTAATCATTAATTATATGTTGCTCAAGAAACAAAGTTTATCGGTTTGCAAACCGAGAGTTTTAGTAGGTCCAGTGGGGTGCCTTGGGCATCCCCAAGATTATGATCTTCACCATTCTTAGATAGCTCTTGGTGTGGTGTTCCTCCATTCCCTGTCAAAAAACTTCAACACAAAACTTTCTCCCATTTCTTCTCTACGGGGTGACACTAGTGGTATGAGAATATGATGAATGTTGCATGATACGTCTCAAACATATCTATAATTTCTTATGTTCCATGCTAGTTTTATGACAATACTCACGGAGCTTCCAGAAGACCGAAGAGGATACGAAGTGGGGCCACGAGGCGCCGACACCACAGGGCCGCGCGGCCAAGGGGGGGCCGCGCCGCCCTATGGTGTGGGGCCCCCGTGCCTCCTCCGACTCTGCCCTTCCGCCTACTTAAACTCTCCGTCGCGAAAACCCTATTACCGAGAGCCACGATACGGAAAAAGTTCCAGAGACGCCGCCGCCGCCAATCCCATCTCGGGGGATTCAGGAGATCGCCTCCGGCACCCTGCCGGAGAGGGGAATCATCACCTGGAGGACTCTACATCACCATGATCGCCTCCGGACTGATGTGTGAGTAGTTCATCTTTGGACTATGGGTCCATAGCAGTAGCTAGATGGTTGTCTTCTCCTCTTGTGCTATCATGTTTAGATCTTGTGAGCTGCCTATCATGATCGAGATCGTCTATTTGTAATGCTACATGTTGTGTTTGTTGGGATCCGATGAATATGGAATACTATGTCAAGTTGATTATTGATCTATCATATATGTGTTGTTTATGATCTTGCATGCTCTCCGTTGCTAGTTGAGGCTCTGGCCAAGTTGATACTTGTGACTCCAAGAGGGAGTATTTATGCTCGATAGTGGGTTCATGCCTCCATTGAATCCAGGACGAGTGACGGAAAGTTCTAAGGTTATGGATGTGCTGTTGCCACTAGGGATAAAACATCAATGCTTTGTCTAAGGATATTTTTGTTGATTACATTACGCACCATACTTAATGCAATTGTCTGTTGTTTGCAACTTAATACTGGAAGGGGTGCGGACGCTAACCCGAAGGTGGACTTTTTAGGCATAGATGCATGCTGGATAGCCGTCTTTGTACTTTGTCGTAATGCCCTAAGTAAATCTCATATTAGTGATGTCTACGGGAGCTTCTATTCTTGTAGACAGTGTTGGGCCTCCAAGAGCAGAGGTTTGTAGAACAGCAGCAAGTTTCCCTCAAGTGGATCACCCAAGGTTTATCGAACTCAGGGAGGAAGAGGTCAAAGATATCCCTCTCATGCAACCCCGCAACCACAAAGCAAGAAGTCTCTTGTGTCCCCAACACACCTAATAGGTGCACTAGTTCGGCGAAGAGATAGTGAAATACGGGTGGTATAAATAAGTATGAGCGATGGCAACGGCACCGGAAAAGTGCTTTGCCCGGGTCGATAAACAAGCGATAGTAACGCGATGAGTAGTAACGCGATAAAACGAGTAAACAAGCAGCGATAGCGATATTTAGGAACAAGGCCTAGGGATTACACTTTCACTAGTGGACACTCTCAACATTGATCGCATAATAAATAACTCTTTCTCATATGTGCTACATACACTCTTTTGTTGGATGACAAACACCGGTCGTTGTGTAGGGCTACAAGAGCACCTCAATGCCGGAGTTAACAAGCTCCACAACATTCGATGTTCATATTTAAATAACCTTAGAGCATAATAGATCATTGCAAAATAAACCAAGAACTAACATAGCGCACACACTCGTCCACATTACACTATGAAGGAGGAATAGATCACATCAATACTATCATAATGATAATTAACTCCACAATCTACAAGAGATCATGATCATAGCCTACGACAAGAACCACACGGTGCACACACTAGTCACCTTTACACCATGCAGGAGGAATAGACTACTTTAATAACATCACATGAGTAGCACACAACTAGTAGCGATACAAAGCTCATCATATGGATCTCAATCATGTAAAGCAGCTCATGAGATCATTGTATTGAAGTACATAGGAGAGAGATTAACCACATAGCTACCGGTACAGCCCCGAGCCTCGATGGAGAACTACTCCCTCCTCATGGGAGACAGAAGCGTTGATGGAGATGGCGGTGGTGTCGATGGAGGAGCCTTCCGGGGCACTTCCCCGTCCCGGCGGCGTGCCGGAACGGAGACTCCTGTCCCCCGGATCTTGGCTTCGCGATGGCGGCGGCTGCTGGAAGGTTTCTCGTACCGTGGCTTTTCCGTATCGAGGTTTTAGGTCCGGGACCTTTATATAGGCGAAGAGGCGGCGTCGGAAGGTCGAAGGGGCGACGACACCATAGGGCCGCGCGGCCGGGGGTGGGCGCGCCACCCTATCACCTGGGGGCCCTGTGGCCCCCTCCGGCGACTCTCGGGTGTTCCGGATGCTTCCGGGATTCTAAGATCTTTGGCGTTGATTTCGTCCGATTCCGAAAATATTTCCTTACTAGGATTTCGAAACCAAAAACAACGGAAAACAGAAGCCGGCCCTTCGGCATCTCGTCAATAGGTTAGTTCCGGAAAACGCATAAATATGACATATAATGTGTATAAAACATGTAGATATCATCAATAATGTGGCATGGAACACAAGAAATTATCGATACGTCGGAGACGTATCAGCATCCCCAAGCTTAGTTCTGCTCGTCTCGAGCAGGTAAAACGATAACAAAGATAATTTCTGAAGTGACATGCCATCATAACCTTGATCATACTATTTGTAAACATATGTAATGAATGCAGCGATCAAAACAATGGTAATGACATGAGTAAACAAGTGAATCATAAAGCAAAGACTTTTCATGAATAGTACTTCAAGACAAGCATCAATAAGTCTTGCATAAGAGTTAACTCATAAAGCAATAAATCAAAGTAAAGGTATTGAAGCAACACAAAGGAAGATTAAGTTTCAGCGGTTGCTTTCAACTTGTAACATGTATATCTCATGGATAATTGTCAACATAGAGTAATATAACAAGTGCAATATGCAAGTATGTAGGAATCAATGCACAGTTCACACAAGTGTTTGCTTCTTGAGGTGGAGAGAGATAGGTGAACTAACTCAACATAAAAGTAAAAAGAATGGTCCTTCAAAGAGGAAAGCATCGATTGCTATATTTGTGCTAGAGCTTTTATTTTGAAAACATGAAACAATTTTGTCAACGGTAGTAATAAAGCATATGAGTTATGAAAGTTATATCTTACAAGTTGCAAGTCTCATGCATAGTATACTAATAGTGCCCGCACCTTGTCCTAATTAACTTGGACTACTGGATCATTGCAATACACATGTTTTAACCAAGTGTCACAATGGGGTACCTCCATGCCGCCCGTACAAAGGTCTAAGGAGAAAGCTCGCATTTTGGATTTCTCGCTTTTGATTATTCTCAACTTAGACATCCATACCGGGACCACATGGACAACGAGATAATGGACTCCTCTTAAATGCATAAGCATGTGGCAACAATTATTATTCTCATATGAGATTGAGGATATATGTCCAAAACTGAAACTTCCACCATGAATCATGGCTTTAGTTAGCGGCCCAATGTTCTTCTCTAACAATATGTATGCTCCAACCATTAAGGTGGTAGAACTCTCTTACTTCAGACAAGACGGACATGCATAGCAACTCACATGATATTCAACAAAGAATAGTTGAAGGCGTCCCCAGAAAACATGGTTATCGCACAACAAGCAACTTAATAAGAGATAAAGTGCATAAGTACATATTCAATACCACAATAGTTTTTAAGCTATTTGTCCCATGAGCTATATATTGCAAAGGTGAATGATGGAATTTTAAAGGTAGCACTCAAGCAATTTACTTTGGAATGACGGAGAAATACCATGTAGTAGGTAGGTATGATGGACACAAATGGCATAGTGGTTGGCTCAAGGATTTTGGATGCATGAGAAGTATTCCCTCTCGATACAAGGTTTAGGCTAGCAAGGTTATTTGAAACAAACACAAGGATGAACCGGTGCAGCAAAACTCACATAAAAGACATATTGTAAACATTATAAGACTCTACACCGTCTTCCTTGTTGTTCAAAACTCAATACTAGAAATTATCTAGACTTCAGAGAGACCAAATATGCAAACCAAATTAGCAAGCTCTAGGTGTTTCTTCATTAATAGGTGCAAAGTATATGATGCAAGAGCTTAAACATGAGCACAACAATTTCCAAGTATCACATTATCCAAGACATTTTACCAATTACTACATGTAGCATTTTCCGTTTCCAACCATATAACAATGAACGAAGCAATTTCAACTTTCGCCATGAACATTAAAAGCTAAGAACACATGTGTTCATATGAACCAGCGGAGCGTGTCTCTCTCCCACACAAGCATGATGGATCATATTTTATTCAAACAAAAACAAAAACAAAAGCACACAGACGCTCCAAGTAAAGTACATAAGATGTGACCGAATAAAAATATAGTTTCAAGAGAAGGAACCTGATAATTTGTCGATGAAGAAGGGGATGTCTTGGGCATCCCCAAGCTTAGATGCTTGAGTCTTCTTGAAATATGCAGGGGTGAACCACCGGGGCATCCCCAAGCTTAGAGCTTTCACTCTTCTTGATCATAGTATATCATCCTCCTCTCTTGACCCTTGAAAACTTCCTCCACACCAAACTCGAAACAACTCATTAGAGGGTTAGTGCACAATAAAAATTAACATGTTCAGAGGTGACACAATCATTCTTAACACTTCTGGACATTGAATAAAGCTACTTGGACATTAATGGATCAAAGAAATTCATCCAACATAGCAAAAGAGCCAATGCGAAATAAAAGGCAGAATCTGTCAAAACAGAACAGTCCGTAAAGATGGATTTTATTAGGGCATCAGACTTGCTCAAATGAAAATGCCCAAATTGAATTAAAGTTGCGTACATATCTGAGGATC